>NW_016690497.1:399972-404386 GCF_001604755.1 Lepidothrix coronata | reverse complement strand
TCTGAACATCTACGTGGTTTTAGGAAGCCCCAGTTGCGAAATGAAGCATATACCTTATATGAAGAAATAAGTTCGTATTAACATGGAATCATGAAATCACAGAATGGCTTGGGTTGGAAGGGACCTTAAAGATCATCTCATTCCAACTTCCCTGCCATGGGAAGGGGTGCCTACCACTAGAACAGGTTACTCAGAGCTCTATTTAGCCTGTCCTTGAGCACTTCCAGGGATGGGGCATCCACATCATCTCTGGGCAACCTGCTCCAGCACCTCACCACCCTCATAGTAAAGAATTTCTTCCTAATATCTAATCTACTAAACCTGCTCTTTCAGTTTGAATCCCTTGGAAACATCATTTAGATGAATTCAGATAGCTGGCAGCATACAGTACCTGTTGACCTTCTCTGGGTCCTTAGTTCCCACTGACCTGTTTTATTCAGGGCTGGTGGTGAAGTGAAGAGCTATGCAAGTGCTTTATGTGGGTTGAAGCAGCAGCGTGTAACATGCTATAGCTGGAAGGCTTTCAGGTCACATGGATAGTGAGACTCGTCTCTCACCTGTAGAAAAGGCCTGATTTCAGGAAGTAATTCCTGTAGAAAGCATCACATGTTGCGATTTATTTGCAGCTCATCAGTAAGGAAGATATGGCAGAGTTCTGTTCCTATCTGTATAGCTTTGTGCTTCGGCTGTCAGAATTCTGGTGACTAGCATAAATTTTTACCATTTAGGCTTAGTAGAAGGAGAGGCTGATATTAGTTTTAAAGGAGTATATTTTGCTGTGCAGGAACTTTGGGAATTGTTCCTTAAGCTCTCCCAGTGTAGATGGCATAGTCTCTTGATTGCTCCTGTGCTGCAGCTTATTCTCTGCAGTGATCCTGTCTGTTGATGTTTTCATTTGAATTCCAAGCTGGTCTTCCATGCTTTCTCTATTTTTCCCTGCATTCATTTTACTTTTCTCTTCTGTTCTGCTTTCTTCAGTTTACAACTGCTACATTTCACCTGCTGTCTGCATTTGCTGGTGTTACAGAGCAGTGCTGTCTGATGCTGTGTATACAGTAAAGAGTGGTCATTTGGGAAAAAGGACTGGCAGTCTATGAGGTGGAGAGAACTGATGTTCTGACAGCTGTTTGTTGGTTTTGCAGGAGAATGAAGATAAACCTGCACATCCTGGTGTGACCTTTCCCCTGCGCAGGCTGGAAATCCCAATCCCTAATCTTCATGTACTTTTGCTTTTAAATTAAATAGCCCTAGCCTCTTGAGTCTCTCCTTAGCATGGGCCAACCTCAAATCACTACCTCTGATCCCTTTCACTCGCCTGCTCTGAGCTGCTCATATTCCTCCCCTGCGGAGAGATGAGAACACTGGGCTAAACCAAGATCTATTCTATGATATCCTGGAATCACATTATTGGCATAAATATAACTTTATAGGTGCTGAAATGAACACATGCTGGATTTAAACACAGATTTTTCTGTCTATGAATTATTTCTAAGGGAACTTCTGACAAATTAAGGAGGTTTTCTCTGGATAGAAGAGAGAGAAGATGTGGATAC
This sequence comes from Lepidothrix coronata, assembly GCF_001604755.1. Taxonomy (NCBI): domain Eukaryota; kingdom Metazoa; phylum Chordata; class Aves; order Passeriformes; family Pipridae; genus Lepidothrix; species Lepidothrix coronata. The sequence continues at coordinate 402,833 of NW_016690497.1, read as the reverse complement.
TCCTGTATCTATTTTTAAAAGTGCTAGATTAAGAGAATCTTTCATGGACTCAGAATGAAGTTTTTCAATATCCATAGTTAAATATTATTTATAATATAGTGACATAGTGTACACTTAAGTATTCTTGACAATTCAGAGTCTTCTGGTGAGGAGCAGACAGAATGTTTAAATGCTGTTTAACTCTTTGGGCATCTCAGTGTGTTGTGGTTGTTGTTGGGTTTTTTTTAATTTATTTATTTTATTTTCTTCTATTTTTTTCCTGTAATACATTCCTGCAAACAGAATACAGGAAGAAATTTCCTTCTTCACTCATTTGCACTTGACTCAGTAAGAATGCCTTCCGTATTGCTCAGGTTGTATGCAAATAATCATTATGGAGATTGGTTGCATTTTCACCAGATTTTGGTGAAAACGGTGTCCTTAGCTAGGAAATTCCATCAGTAATTCTCTTAAATAACCAAAGTGTCAGGAGAGTAAAGTTCTAGATTTTGTTCAAATGTCTCAGTGGTCTGTGAGTGAAGTTTGCCTTGGGATTCATTATTGGTATTTGACTGATTGAAGTCCTCAAATGTTGGAGATGCTGAGTTACGTTACTCTGTTCTGTCTTCTGTGTGATTTGTTGTGTGCATGTATGGGGCAGGCTAAGCCTCAAATCAGTGTGGATTTTAGGTGAGGTGAGGCGAGGCTTGCAAGGTACCCTATTTCCCTTCAGTCCCAATGGACCTTGTTTTATTAGAAAGGGTAGTTGTAAATATCTCTAGGGATGTGTTATAAAGCTGCATTAAGCTAGCATTAACCTCTTAACGTATTAGTATTTAATATCTTGTGGCATTAGTGTCTCAAAGGTGATGAAAGTACTGCCTTTAAAATATGTGCAATATAAAGAGTAATATGAACACTGTATCTTGTTATTACAAAAGTACCAGGCCAAATACTAAAATACCTTTGAATTTCTAAAACTGAGAAAACTCATTGTGCTGCTAGAATATTCTGAGAAAACTAAAGTCACAGTGATTAAAGGCTTCATTGGTAGTCTGTTTCCTTGTCCACATTTCCACAGAGTTGCTTCTGGGCTTTTTATTTCTAGCCACCTTAAAGTATCTTTCAAGGAGACATAAATTCATGTAACACTTTGCACGTTTTTTTCAAGTGAGATCTTCAGTGATTGTTCCTCATCACTGTACTACACTTCACCTTGAGTTCCGTTAAACAGTTTGGCAGATGCTTCCACCGCTGTGATAGTGGAGTGCTCTGAGTGTATTTGTCTTGCATAGAGAATAGTCTCTGTAGGGACACTGTAGGGACTTGCTTGTGGCAGTCAGGAGTGAGGTGTGACCAGTGCAAACCTTGTGTTGCCTGCACTTCTGTCTCAGGTATATGGCACTGATTACTTAGCCGTAATTTCTGGAGGGTTCAGCATATAATTTCCATTTGTAAAGCCTGGTTTCCTCAGGACCGTGGACCACATATTGGCTATGTGGTTCCATTGTCAGCAGTGGAGTTACTCAGGAGGAGCTCCAGTGTGGCCTGTGTGTAAGCCATACTGTAGCATAGCCTTTCAAGGCTTCAGTGCACATGATTACAATTCATATGTAATGAATTATTAGACTGAACTTTAATGATGGCTTTTCCTTTAGAAATTGAGGGTTTCTGACTTTCAGGAGTGAGAAATCGTGGTATCAGGGCTTAGAAGGGTCCACGGAACTTGTCAGAGGTTCAGTGGCAGTTCCTCTTTGCACTAGCTACCTTTCTGTCCTTACAAGGATAGAGAAGAAGCAGCTTACATACCAACTACTTTACAGTGTCTGTTGTAATTCTTTGCTTTCTGGGGAATGTTAGTTACTTTCCTGAGGCAGGCAATTAGTGAGCACGGTGTGGATGCCACAGCCAGAAATCCCTGGCCTCTGGCAGTGGAAGGAAGGAAAGCACAAGTACTGATGGTGAGTTCTGACATTGTATGCACAGAAGGGAAATGGGAAACTGTCACCTTTGTTGCAAGTGAAACTTCACAATGATAAGTAATAGACATTTTCAATGCAAGTAACATGTGATGTTTAAAGAACTGAATACATAGTCTTTTCTTCAAAATGTTAGGTCTTCAAGTGACAAGGGCTCTTTGGTAAATGGGATCACTGATCCACATGCAGGAAGACTTAAATAATCTAGACATGCTGTCAGTTCTACAGAAAGGGTGAGTTGTGAGTCGCTTTGTGCGTTGGGGGATGTGCTTTCCTTCATTAGGTGAGCTGTTCATAACATGACTCTATGCTGCATGGAGAATAGCGCCATTTGAAAGGCTAGTGTTCTCCAAAGTGCTGTTCTCCTTCTTTATGTTAGTTAAATTACTGTTTCTCAGCTGTGGTACATTCTGCACTTGATACACAACTCAGTTGTCTCTGCCTCCACTTCCTCAAGTGAGAATCTAAGTTGATTCTATTTCCAGGAGGTTGTAGCTAATTGCTGCATAGTTCCTTTTAAAATGGTGCTTCTGAATGAATCCCCTTTTCTCAGTAACTTAAAAAAAATTATTTTCTGTTTGGGATGAAATCTGTAAAACATCATATACTGTTGGATGGTAAGAGACTAACTAAACAATAATAAATTCAAATTATTGTGAATACAGAGTGACTCTATTGGCTCCTTAGAACGAGGCCATCTACCCACAACCAAAATTTTGTCTGACTTTTACTTATTGTCAGCTGATAACAGTTGATTCCAGACTTCTATTTCTTAATCACAGCATATTCCTGTGCATTTTGACTCTAAAGGGTTATTCATTACTTCATTCATAGCATTGTTGACATGGGGAACATTATAAAATTATAATGAAGACAAATATAATGAAATAATAAATTGTATTG
>NW_016690497.1:186454-398200 GCF_001604755.1 Lepidothrix coronata | reverse complement strand
TTGAATGTTGCCTAGGAATTTTTTATTAAGATATATAGAATGTTCCATCTTTGGAACATAATGGAAAAGCTTAGGATTTCTGGACCTAAATACTTCTGAAATAGCAACTAAGTTTGGAGCATGCAGAGGACTTCTCATTATCATGTGTGTGAGGTTCCTCCAAAGCCTTATGAAAGAAATCTGTAGGGTTTGCCTTTATTAACGCAAAGTCACATTGAAGCAGCCAGAGTGTTAAGTACTGATGCAGTAACCAGATAACCTCTTTATCTGAACCCACTCTGTATAGAATTAATTGATACTACTAGTGCATTTCAGAGGTTAAGCAATATATATTAAGTTTCCATCAGTTAGAGAACTTTGAACTCCTACTTGGCCAGTTCAGGGATTTGCTGTACTTTACATAGTACTGATGTAAAGAAATATGTTAAGATTGTGATCACTGTTAAGTCTGATTGTTACTGAAAACCATTAGGAAGGTTTAGAGGGTAAGTAGACTTGTCCTGGAAGTTAAGGATTTGTTCATGCAGTGGTTAAGTATATGTATTTTAGTAGGTATTCTGTGTATGACACTCTTTCTTGTACAAATGATACTGAAGTTTTTTTGGTTTTTTTAAAGTCTATGCCATGGGTCTGAGAATATTTGTGGGGGTTTTTTTCCTTGTGTTTTGCTTGAACATGAATCCAGGGTTTTTTGAAGTGTGGAAGGGATAGTTGAAACAGCTTCCTCAAAGGTAGCAAAGTGTTCTTTTCTAAGACAGCCTCTTCAAACAACATTTTGCTGTTATTTCTTGTAATGTAAAACTGCCCACAAACAACCTGTAACTTGCACATAAGGGGAAGGAGAAACACAAGCTGAAGTCCACAAGCTAGCCTGTGCACTATCAGGTTTTATGAGAATCGGGAGACTAGTATTTTAAGTTAGTCTGTCATACTAAGACAGACAGGAATCTTGCTCTTCGACAGCTGCTCTGTGGTAGCTTGTGTCATTTAAAAATATACCTAGAGATTCTGCATGAAAGTTGAATGAAATTTTGTCTTGTGTTTCTGCCCCTCAGAATTAGAAAGAAGGCCTTAGAGAGGAGAGAAGAAACAATTATTGTGGATCGAGCTTGCAGACAAGAAACTCTTGCCTATGAGATGGTAAGTTCCCTGTCACCTCACAGGCTCTCAAGACAGCCAAAATCCAACTTCTGGTTGCTTTTTTTTTTTCTGTACACTGAAAAGGTTGGTTTGCAAAAACAAGTTTGCAGGTAATGATTAAGGTTAAAGACATTTTATAGAAAGATAAGATAGGAAATCTGCTCCTTAGAGGTGATTAGAATCTAGTTAAGAAGGAATTCCAGCTCATTATCACTGTATGACTACTTTTATTTGGTTAATACTGAAGCCTTTTGTACAGGATCAAGTGTGCTGGGTATCATGTGAACTTATCATAGAGCTAGATAAAATGCATAGTGTTTTTGCTTCTGGAGACCTGTGTTGGAAACAAAGCTTTAATGTGTTGGTGAGCTAGTTTCTGTAGGGCTGAAAGAGGAAGACAGTGCCAACATGGTGGCAGTAAATTTCTAATTCTGCTTTGTAACACAAGTTTTCAGCCATTTTGAACTCTCAAGAAACAGGAGTGTGGTAATCAACCCCTCAAAAGGCATATTGGAATTTCTTTAATTGTGTTTAGTACCTTTTTTTATGATTTCCTCACAACCATTGAAGTCATAAACAGGAAAACTTAATTTCATAAATTTTCGTAGATTCATAGAATCATTAAGGTTGGAAAAGTCATCTAAGATCATCAAGCCCAACCATTACCTTAACACTGACAGGTCCGCCACTAAATCATGTCCCTAAGCACCACATCTAAACATTCTTTGAACTCTTCCAGGGACAGCGAAGTGCTGAAGTCCATGACTGGAACAAGCAAGCCATGAATTACTGAAAAAATTAGGGATGGGGTATAGTGAGGAAGGAGCCTCATGTGACTCCTAAACATTTTTTCCCCTTGATGTTTCCTGGTCTGTCATGAGTTATCATGTTTCAGCTGTTCAGAGACCCAGGCACATTATGTAAACAGCATGATGCAACAGCTGTGCTGTTCTCTTAGCCTGAGGAATATGTGACAAAATATTTGCAACAGAAACCTTCATAAAGGCTTTCAGCGAGTGGTGTCTTACTACTATTTCTGAAGAATGAGCACATGGTCAGTTATTAAATCCTTTAAGCAAGCAGTGGTAACTGGTTTGTGTGTCAGAGCTGGTTGGTGTCCTCGTACAGGATGAGAACAGTAAGAAACAGAAGTTTGGAACGTCTTGCATGAAGAAGGGAGATGGAAGCATTAGAGCCCAAGTATCTCTGAAGTCTCATAGGAGTACATGTTCCTCTTACTAAATTTGAGGAACAGTCCATGCTAGTGGGAAGTGCTTGTGAAGTCAGTATTTTCTCTTGATTTGTTGGAAAAGGAGGAAACTGCCACATAAAAGTGCCCTCTCTCATTCTTACAGCTGGGCTATGTCTTAACACAAAGTAGCATGGAAATGTAGAGATGCTTCTTTTCTAAAACACAGTGGTGTGGCAAGGGCAGTTCTGGGTTTTGGGTTTGGATTTTGGAGAAATTGTGGCTTCCAGCTATGTCTAGCTTCCCCAGAAAGAGGAAGTGTTGCACTAATTTTAATTTTCATGTACTTGTTCCTGTGGCTAGTTTCTAGGTTAGTGTTTCTCATTTTGAGGGTTGCAGTCTCCCTTTACATATGAAAGTATTCAAAGAGCTTGTCAAAGCATTAAGCAGTGGAAGTTGGTAGCAGCTGGGTTCCATGAGGGGAGATTGCAGGCTCTAATTACTTCGTGCAGGTCCTCTCCATAGCCAAGGAGTAGCCAGCTACCTTGTAGCAAAGCTGAGAAATGAAGGAACATGCTTGAAACTGGTAATTAGAGCAGTTTCTCACTTTGCCATCTTGGAGGAAGTGGACTGTTTTCAATTCAGAAGGCTACATAGTCAAAAATGAGTTGGTTAGAACAGCATTTCTCAGACTTTTATCCAGAAGCTATGATCTTTTTGTGGTTGACAATATAGTATATGTATGTGTATGTATATATTTTTCCAGGAGTCACATGCAATTGGAAAGAGGCCAGACAATCCAACAGATATAGTCGAGGAAGGAGAACTACTTTTAACTCTGAACATCTTCTATCCTGTTATATTTCAGAAGGTTGGTACTAAATTCTCTAGGTTGTATTTTGATGTCTGTTCCCTACTCAAGTAATATCTTGCTTTCCTAAGTCCACTGAAGATGTGTAGTAAACCCTTCAACCGTGGTAATTTCTTAATGCTTTTCAGAATCTGGCTTTCATTCTGTTAGTGGTTTACAGAACAAAACTTTTACAGTAGTTACTCAGTAGTTAATTTATTTCACAGAAAGCTCAAAATCTGAAACGAAATACATGAAAACTAAAGTAGTCTTTCTGGATTTGTTAAATGAGCTCAGACTTTCTATCTTTCCTGCACTTTGCAGTGGAGAATGTGACTTTTGAGTTTCTGAATATAACTAATAAATGTCAGTCTTAGGGGAAGCCGAGGCTAGATGCTGTTTAAAATCTCATACAGAGAAGTGATGCGCCATACACTGCCAGTAATGACCTTAAGCTGTCAACTGAAGAGCAGTGCTGATGCTGACAAGTAATAATTTATCTGAATCTTGTATGCTGTTTCCTTTGTAGCATAAAGATCACAAACCCTATCAAACAGTCCTTGTACTGGGCAGCCAGAAGCTCACTGAGCTGAGAGACTCGATTTCTTGTGTCAGTGACCTCCAGATAGGTGGTGAGTTCAGTAGTCAGCCAGACCAAGCACCAGAACACATCAGCAAGGTAAAACTTTCTATGTGGAAACCTCTACCTGTAAAGGAGTTTTGAAAACATACAGGAGAGAGGGAGATAAGAGTTTTGTTTTGTTGTTTTTTATTCAGCACTACATTTACTTGCATTGCCTGTTGGTTGCACTGCAAGTAAATAGAATCATAGAATCATAGGATTAGCCGGGTTGGAAAGGACCTCTAAGATCATCAAGTCCAACCCTTGATCCAACACTGCCATGGTTACAGACCACGGCACTAAGTGCCACATCCAGTCTCATCTTAAAAACCTCCAGGGATGGTGAATCTACCACTTCCCTGGGCAGCCCAGTCCAGTGTCTGATTACCCCCTCTGTAAAGAATTTCCTCCTAATATCTAACCTGAACCTCCCCTGGCACAGCTTAAGCCTGTGCCCTCTTGTCCTACTGCTGGTTGCCTGGGAGAAGAGACCAACCCCCACCTGGCTACAACCTCCTTTCAGGTAGTTGTAGGGAGTGATGAGGTCTCCCCTGAGCCTCCTCTTCTCCAGGCTGAACAACCCCAGCTCCCTCAGCCTCTCCTCATAGGACTTGTGCTCCAGTCCCTTCACCAGCCTCATTGCTTTTCTCTGGACCTGCTCCAGCACCTCAATATTTTTCCTGAACTGAGGGGCCCAGAACTGGGCACAGCACTCAAGGTGTGGCCTCACCAGCACTGAGTACAGGGGAAGAATCACTTCTCTGATTCTGCTGGCCACACTGTTCCTGATCCAGGCCAGGATGCCATTGGCCTTCTTGGCCACCTGGACACACTGCTGGCTCATGTTCAGCTTCCTGTCAATCCAAACTCCCAGGTCCTTTTCTGTCTGGCTGCTCTCCAACCACTCTGTCCCCAACCTGTAGCGCTGCAGGGGGTTGTTGTGGCCAAAGTGCAGGACCCGGCACTTGGCCTTGTTGAACCTCATCCCATTGGAATCAGCCCAGCTCTCCAGCCTGTCCAGGTCCCTCTGCAGAGCTCTCCTGCCTTCCAGCTGATCAATGCTCCCCCCCAACTTGGTGTCATCTGCAAATTCACTAATGGTGGACTCAATCCCCTCATCTAAATCATCAGTGAAGATATTAAACAGGACAGGGCCCAACACTGATCCCTGGGGGACACCACTAGTCGCCAACTGGATGCAGCCCCATTCACCACCACTCTCTGGGCCCAGCTCTCCAGCCAGTTCCTAACCCAGCACAGAGTGCCCCTGTCCAAGCCATGGGTTGCCAGCTTTTCCAGGAGATGGTGTCAAAGGCTATGGGAGATGGTGTCAAAGGCTTTGCTGAAGTCCAGATAGACCACATCCACAGCCTTCCCCTCATCCACCAGGCGTGTCACCTGATCATAAAAGGAGATCAGGTTGGTCAGACAGGACCTGCCCCTCCTAAGCCTGTGCTGGCTGAGTCTGATCCCTTGTCCATCCTGTAGCATTACCAAGATGACTTGTTTTGTGAATGTCAAGAAAAACATCGTTATTTGATATCTTTTCACCTTGCCAATCTTACGTTTTCAGCTCCTTCCTCCCCACAGTCAGACATTGGAAGAGGCTGCCCAGGGAAGTGCTGGAGTCACTATCCCTGGAAGCATTCAAAAAATGTGTGGATATGGCACTTGGGGACATAGTTTAGTGCTGAACATGTGCATGAACATAGGCTGGATTAATGACTGGACTTATGATCTTAGAGGTCATTTACAACCTTTATTCTATATCCAGCCAATTCCTAGGAAGCAGGGTCTCACCATGCATATGGTTGCTTTGGAAGACAAATTCTTTTACCATGAATGGCCCCTGCCTCTTTCCCTCTGGTTCTCTGCTGATCACAGCATCATGTAACATGGGATAGCCTTTGGGTCAGTTTGGATCAGCTCTCCCAAATATATTCCCTCTCAGCCTCTTGCACAGCTCCAGCCCACTGGCCTTGGGAGGCCTGGAGAGACAGGCTGTGCAAGCATTGCTCAGCTGTGTATTATCAACTCTCCCTAGCCAAAAATGCAGAGCACGCACTACATGGACTGCTGTGAGGGAAGCTGACTCCATCCCAGCCAGACCCAGTGCACCTGATCAGGATACAAAGTACTTTTTGCTGAAATGACAGAGAATTATTGAAGTCCTGTACCCTGCATGCACACACACACAAACAAACGCACAACCATGACATGGGAGCACTCCCTGGTCACATCTATATAAACAAGACAGGCATGCAATTTTGGAATGTCCCTTGAAAATTCTTTCTTAATTATGTAGCTTGTCACATGCAGACAGTCCATTTGTGCCATTCTCTGTCAAAAGTAATTAACAGTTCATGGCACTCGTACCAGCAGTGCAAGAGTCACCAGATTCCAAATCAACTTCAGAAGCTGAGCTAACCATTAACCTCCTGTCACCATGTTCTCCACTAACCCATATCCCCAAGTGCCACACCTTTTCAACATTCCCAAGTGCACACACCTTTTCAACATTCCCAGGGATGGCGATTCCACCACTTCCTGAGCAGCTCATTCCAATGCCTGATCATTGTCTACTGGTGGGAAATAGAGAATAAATCTCCTTTTTTTGCTTTCCTTCTGTATGCAACCTTTGCTTTTTCTCATTAAACTGCCTTTATCTCAACCCACAAGCTTGCCTGTTTTATTTTCTTTCTCCAGTCCTGTTGGGAAAGAGGAGTGAGAAAGGAACTGGGTAGCCAGCCAAGGTCAACATCTTGCTAATTTTTTAAAAAATGTTATTAATCTTTTCTAAAGTCAGTGCCGTGCAATTACCTAATTTGTACAGTGATGCTTATGTTCTTGTTTTATGTTTTTGTAGAAATCTGTAAATGCTATGATGGGGAGAGAAATCAGAGAAAAGCAGTAAAGTAACCTGTGGCTGGAGAACAGTATCAGCAGAGTAGCTGCATAGATGGCAATCATATAAGTCTAGTTGTCACATCAGCATTTAAAGTCAGTCCAAAACTTTTATTAGAAACCTGTAGAATGAGGTTTCTTAATATAATTTAGATACCTAAAATACTTGGATTTTTGACATATTCTTGTTTAAGGTGTTTAGTCTCTCATAACACTAATGTTATGAGACACTAGTGTTATATATAAACAGTTCTCTCTGTCTCTCAGGATCTCTACAAATCTGCTTTCTTCTATTTTGAAGGCATCTTCTATAATGATAGAAGATACCCAGAGTGCAGAGATCTGAGCAGGTAGGTACAGTATTTGTAGACGTTGACTAAGAAAAACCTTAAGGGAAAGAAAATTTATTTAGTTCCTGTGTTTTAAATACTGGAATATTTAGAGTATAGAGTGGGAATGGACTTTTCATAACTGTCTTTTCAGGTTGAATTGATTTTTACATGGATGTTTAACTTTACTTGCTCTACTTATTCCTTCCATTCACTTCCTTTTTGAAGAGTACAAATCCATTTTTTTACTGCATATCCTGTTTTGCTCTGTTGGGATGGGATTGCTGTGGAAGGTGGCAGATACCAGTTTGTACTGACTTTTTAAGTGCCCTCCCTAGTTATGATGACCATCAAAAGACTGTGAGGTAGAAGATGGGTCAGAGAGACAACAGGCTCAGCTGTGTGAAAGTTGCTTTTTCTGCTCAGTCTTGAAAATATGCTGAATGCCTTCACGATAAAGTCAACACTGGGACTGTGTGACTGTTCAGAAAAGAAATCTGAGATTTTAAGGAAGTATGGACTTGCTTACACTTCTGAGATTTAGGAGATCAAAATGTTTAAAATGGCTGGTATGGAAGAGCTGAGTTTGGACCCTGTTGTTTTGCCAGACTTGTTGTGTGACTTCAGAGAAATTAGTTATTTTACTTTTCTTTCTGTCTGTGAGCAACAATGATCTTTGCAGAAAGGCTTGTGATAACAAACACAGCTTGTAGAACTGAAGTGCCTTGTATGTAGGAGTGTACTGAAAAGCCAAAAAATAAAGAGTGGCCAGTGCCCTTCCAGTGCTAAATTTTGAAAATATAACTGTGCAGTTGTCAGCTTTATGTTTCTCCTTGACAAAAACAAACCAAAAAGTTTTTTAATACTTTAAAACAAAGTTATTGACCAAAGGAACCAAATAACTTGCCAGTAAGTGGAATTATTGGACTGCTTGAGAAGTGTTGTGCTGCAAACAGTCTGACCTGAGTGGGTGCCATCAGGACCATACGCTGACTAGAACTCCTCAGGAAACTCTCTGGTGGGGATTTAAAGGCAGATGTTCCACAAGAGCAGTGCACAGTGCTGTGGGGTTGTGATATTGCTGTGAAATCACCTTCAGTTATTAAAAAATGTTGTCAGTTGTTTTGATTTATGTCATTTAACTGGTCTCAGTGAAGAGTCTTGCATGTCCCTCAAGGCATCTTTTTCTGTGCATTCACAGTTCATAGCATTCCTATGCTGATTACCTTTCTGTTTTCAGAACAGTTATAGAGTGGTCAGAATCTCATGACAGAGGCTATGGAAATCTTCAGTCTGTTAAAATGGAGGACTATGTATTTAATGATGTGTCCCTTAAAATTGGCTTTCCATACCTTTTCTGCCACCAGGGGAACTGTGAGCACATCATTATAATCACAGATATAAGGTAAGTTACTGTTCTTTGGGAGTCCTTATACAAATGAAAGCAAGCCTTCTATGGACAAACTTCAGACATGAAATGCCAAATATTTGTTTGACCAACTTATTAACTTTAAGATTATTCTGCTGCCTTCTTCAGGGCTTATTAAAATTTTTATTCCGTATACATGTGAGTATCTCTAAAATAATCTTCCTTGCTTTTTGTTTTCATCTGCATAAAAAGACTGCTTCCTAATTAGCATGGTATGACTGCTATATGACAGGAATGGCACTCACAGGGGAAAGCTCTTTTTATGCGGAGCCAGACTGTGGCAGATGTACATACTGACTCTGGAATGGCAGGGAGCGGAATGGTGTAGGCTCTGGCTGGACTCAAATGGACTAGTTAGTGTGAGCTTAAAGCTAAGGGGCAGGAACTGAAAAGGGAACAGAGGAGTTGAAATAGTGGGCTGAAGTGGATAGGCAGGAAGGAGAAGGAGGTGGTGGTAATGACTGTGAGGTGGCACCACATCAACAGTAGAACAATGGTGTATACTCTGCTCAGTGCATTACAGGTAGAGAGCACTCCTTGGATTGTCTGTAGTGCGTGACAGGTCATTTTCAGTTCCCAGGAGCCTGATGTACCAAAGCATTGATAATATATGGTGCCTCCCAAGAGGAATACAACCCAAAGACTGGTATAGGTGTTGCAAGTAGATGATCTCAGGATTATGAACCTCTAGAGATTCACCTGGTAATAGTCTGTTAGCCTGTGTAGGAGATAAAAGCTTTGAAAAGACCATATACAGCAGATGATCTGAAGACTTCTGAGTTACTGTGCAAACTGAGTTTACTTGTGACCATAAAATCCACAGATGGTGCAACTAGCAGTCTATCTCCAAATTTTCTTCTGTGTCAAGGAATGTTAAGCAGAAATCTAGTCAGAGTTTACACAGGAATTTAAATCATACCATATTCAATGTCTGTGCTTATCATCAGATAAATTCCAATGTGGCAGAGTCTTTATTGTATATTATGTATTTCCCTCAAGGCTCATTCATCACGATGACTGTCTGGACAGGAACCTATATCCCTTGCTAATCAAGAAACACTGGCTATGTACCAGAAAATGCTTTGTGTGCAAAATGTACACAGCAAGGTATGCTACATTCTCAATTCTATTATCTTAAATAAGTCTCTCTAGGTGCTGATAAAGTAGAAATCAAAGTTCTGTATGTATTTCATAATAATGATAATAATAATCTTCACTCTTTGAGCAGTTCTCTCTCTAACTAGGAAAAGGCCTCCTGCAGGTAGTGTTCATTTGGGGTTGATGATTCAGGAGGTTCAAAAGAACTAAAATGATGAAAAGGCTAATTATTTGGCTCATATTTTGTTGCATACATAGAACTCGGCTCTCAATCAGTTACTTTTGAAAATAATGCTGCATTTTCCCCCTTTGCAAGACATGTGTTGCAAATGCATTTACCAGAAGTCATACAGAGCTTTTGTTTAATCTAGCATCTAAGCAAGAATAGATGTCTAATATAGTAAGATCTAGAGATTTTTAAAAGGCATGCAGCTTTTTCCTCAGGAAACTCCTAACCTCTACCTGAAAACTGTGTGCTCTGTAGTACTTGAAGGAACTTCTTGTGATGCAGATTTTCTGCAGTTAAGAGAGGAGAATGTGAATATGGTGGTCTTTATGCTCTTTAATTTAGATATGAAAAAGACTTTAATAGAGAGTGGAAATTCCTCTAAAGGAGTTTCATAGAGTAGGCTGGGCTCCCTGATTTTATAGGTCTGAAAGATTTATTTGCAAAATCACCTTTTGCCCTTTTTTTTCCCCCCAGGGTAGCTTATGCTCTCAGCCTTAGTTTGACACAGCAGCTGCATCTTTGCTATCTTGCTTGTTTGGCCTTAGACTTCCCTGGAATCAGGCAAAGAGCCAGTTCCCTTTGTGGTGGGAGCCCATCCCAGTGTTCCTAGCAGAGCCCCTAGGATGGCATTACAAGTGGCTGTAATCTGGGAGGCATTTGGCCATAAGGGGAGGTGGAGCCAAAGATCAATATGGTGGAAAGATGGGGTGGGGAGGGCATTACCAGAGGTGGTGTAAATTCATGAAATTAAAACCAGAATTACGCACTAAGCATAAGTGAGGACATGATAAACCATGGACAGCAGAGCTGCTTTGGCTGGCTGTCCTGTGTGCTCTAATCTTTACAGATAGCATCTGTAATCAGTACAGCTGTTAATTACCTTTAGAGTCAGAGCATAAATTAGTTGCTCAGTGACATGGCAGGTCCTCCTTTTACATGTTAACTTGTGTTCATGGTAACTTCAGTGCTTGTGGAGTGTGCAGCAGTCCTCTCCTTCTTTCTTGTCTGCATCATCCAGGTCCTACTTTTAGGCTCATAAATGGATTTGGTTACTTCTCAAAGTAGTTTAGGTCAGTCACGTCTGCTCTGTATCACAGTTTCTTACATTAATGGAAAACAGGGTGACTTAAATGGCCACAGGGTGGACAGAAGATTCCTTTTAATTTTTTGTTCTGAGGCACTCTACCAGCTACGCAGGTTTGAGGAATTCCTCAGAAGTGCTGTTGTAGCAGCTGGGATTGACAGTGAATGGGTGTGGAGTTTGGAAATAAGCTGTGTGCCTGGGGTGGGAAATATGCAATATTTGTAGTACCTGCTCTGTATAATATTACTGATGTTTGGTGCTGCCATCCCCAACTGTAAGTAAAATGTTGAGATGTTTGTCACAAATGGGTTGGACTCATGAAAAACACTTGTGTTTTGTAACCTGCAGGTGGGTAACCAACAGAGACAGTCTGGCACCAGAGGATCCTTGTTTCTTCTGTGATGTTTGTTTTCGGATGCTCCATTATGATGCAGAAGGCAATAAACTGGGGGAGTTTCTTGCATATCCTTATGTTGATCCTGGGATTTTCAACTGAAACTGCCATGTGCCAGAGTGAATTCAGTGAAACTACATTGTTGAATCTGTTGCTCTGGCTGTTAAAACCACTGGAGAGCTTGAGTTTTGAGCATACTGCTGGGTTTTGGGTTAGGTTTGTAACCCTCTGCCCTGAGGTGGAAGGAGCTCTTTGCACTTGAAGTCTTTCTGTTATGCTTTCTAAGTATGATTGTAAAAGCTAAGTTAGCATGGAAAAATATAATACACTTTTACAACATTACAGCGGTTTGGAGACTATGGACTAAAAGTACAGATGTTTAAGAAGAGAACGCCTGGCAAAAGAGCCATGATTTTTAGGAGTTCTGTGCATCCAAGGATCTGTAAACCTCCCAGGATGAGAACATGGACATCTTACCTTGAAAACTCATCATCTATGAATAGGGGTGCAGGGCACTGAATTTGTAGGGAGGAGAATGCTTTCTGAGAAAGCAGCTCAGAATTACGGTTAAATTCTTGGATTTTTCCTGCAAATGGGGGTGCTTGCAATCTGTAAGCTACTGCTGTCCATGGTTTGTGACTCTGAGGACTCATTCTGTGAAGAGTAAACTACATTTCACTGATTAATAAACTGTAGCCTGCCTTTCAAATAATTTTGTTAATTGTTTACAGTGCACAGTGTTCACTCTGCACTTTTTTTTAAGTATTCTGTTACTGTAAGTAATGTTTTTTATTAAAATGTGACCAATTTGTACTTCCTGTAGTCTGATATTAAACTGAAGCTCTGTCAAGACAGAATGTACTTTTTTTTAAAGTCTTCTGGAGTTAAGATGATTATTACTGGAGTTCTTTGCAGTTTAGGAAAGTTTGTAGTGCTAACTGCTTTTCTTTTGAAAACCTCAGCTAATTCTCATTAGTGTAAAGACAGCCTACTCTGACAATCTTCATACAGCAAAGTGACAAACTGAATTCTGTTCAGGTCCTGTAGCTGCAGATTCTTCCAGAGCTTACTTGATTATCTTAGATGTCCTGAAACAAAGGTATCTTGAGCATTTGCAGGACTCCAGTGATCACTCATATACCTGTCTACTTTCTGGTGGTGTATTAGGTCACATGAATGTAAATCTGAGCTTTTTTTAGGAACAAAAGAAAAAAGGTTAGTTTTTTTTTTTTTTCTGCTTGTAAGCCAGCCACCTGTTGTATTTTAGTAAATCAAGCACTGATAACAGCAGATGGTGATAGTTCTTTTATCCTACAGGAATCTGCAAAAAACGGAGTGCCTTGCCCACCACAACTGTTGCAAGTCCAGCTGCTGGGGCTAGATTGCTTTGTGGTGCTGATGTTTAAAAAGCCCCGCAACACAGCTCTGGTTGCAACTGCAGCTGCAGTATTTGCCTCATAAGCTGCTACTCTTCATCTTTCCCCCACCTCCTCCTCTTTCAGCTGTTTCCCAGAAATATATGGACTTTCCAGTCCTCTTCAGTATTGGATCTCGGATCATAAAGACAGCTGGCATAATTTCTAAATATATTGTTTGCTTGTTTGATGGCTTCTTATGCTGAGTTCAGCATAAGTTCTACGCAGTCAGGTTTTTGTCTGGGGGTTTCTTCCTTTAGCTGTAGGCAAAAGGGAGTGGCCAAAATGTGAGTTTATTCTTTCATTAAAATAATTTGCCTCAGTATGCTCTCTCACCCAACCCACTTACCTTCTTTCCATTAAAATAGTTGCTGTCAAATCTATTTCAAAATTGGTGTCCCTGCAAATTAAGAAATTTTAGAGAGCCAGTGCCATACTTTCAGTCAGGTAGAGAGAAGCTGGCCACACTCTGGGTGTGGGAGTTAGGAGCATTCAGTGCTTAACTACAAAACAGAGAACTCTTACTAGAAGCTTGCTGTTTGCATGACCTGGTCCTACTTCATATTTAATGATTTAATTTAAATAACAGAGGAAACAAAAAGGTTATGTGAAGTCATAGTTTTTAAAGATACTTCCCAGAAGCTGTCACGGGACAACTGGGTCTGGTCTTGATTTGACATGTCTTTCTGAATTAGTCCTATAAGTGAAATCCAGCATAGCACTCAGTGTCTGTAACTAAATTTTTATGACACCAGCTGGGTATTTGTGTTTTAGGAACTTGTTAAATGCTGAGTTTGTTGGTGATCAGAACTTCAAAGCAGCTTTATTAGTTCATGATGTAAAATGAGAAAGTTTTTTTTTATAATCCCTTCTCTGTGTGTTTAGTAGTTTAATCTAAAAAGCATTAACCTGAACTTGTGGTTGGCTTTTTGCTTTGATCTTTTTTAAACATTTAGTGATTAGGCAGCATGAACCTCTTCAAGTTATTTCAGACTTCCCAAAGGTCTTGGAGATTCTTTCCCTCATCAGAGTTTTTGCCTTGCTGACAAGATGGTGATACAAAACTCTGTTTCTTGTATTGAGGAAGAGGAGATGTCCCTCTGATTTACTGCTGCTGTGAAGTTCCAAAACAAAATGTGACTCTAATATATACAGTGTCACTTCCCAGTGGTAATCTGGCACTTGTAATGTTACCCCAAAAGCCCCATGTACTTGAATGATGAGCAACTCAGTAGGGTTGCACGGTATTTTAAGCTGTAGCGAACTTTATTCTTGAAGTAGGGATGCTGCTGTCACAGCTAACTTTGCTTTAAATTTTGTGCATAGCTGTGATTTCTTTCTTCAGAAAGAATCAGCCTTATTCCTTGTGAAACTTAAGTTTGACTGCCTAGTCGGTCTCAACTCTCATAAATTGTATTTGTATCTTTCAAGAGACACAGTTCAAGGACACTCAGGCATCTTGGAAGGTGATTTGACCTTCCAAGTCAGTCAGTCAGAGTCAGTCAGATTTTGTGAATTTAGGTTCGTTCTGGTTTGTAAACAGGCAGTAAATTCATGCAGTAAAAGCCCAAGCAGCTGCATGGACAGAGTATGACACAATCAGGAGCTTCATCTCTGCATCCATCTCAACTGAAGCAGCAGCATGGGGACCCATTATCTCTGAAACAGATGTGACAGATGTGTTAGCTCTATAACACTTGTGTGAAAATTAGGTGCATTTGGCATCCTTGTCAATAACACAGTACCTCTTTTTTTTTTGGTATAAGGGGCTTGATACAAAGGGATGGTCAAAATTGAAAAGTGCTTATTTGAGGATTTCCATTAACATCTTTACAAAAACAGTTTCAAGGGTTACAGTGAAAGTTGTTTTAGTTTCTTAAGGTTTCAATAAAATACACCTCGTGACCAATGTGGAAACATGAAAAATCCACTGTATAGTAATGGCCAGTCTTCGCGAGCGAAGATTTGGGAAAGGTCATTAACCCTTTGAGCCTGCGCAGTGGATTTTTTAGGTGAGACACAGTGTGCGCTGAACTGAGCCCACCCTTTAATCCTGAGGTTCATCTGCCGGGGCCGAGTGAAACTCGGACAGTGGCAGTGAGGGTCTCAGAACGTAGGTTTGTTTAGAGTGACCTTCTCTTAGATGGATTGCCTTACAGGGCTGACGAGCTCCATCTGCCCGGGGAGCCGGGAATCGAACCCGGGTCGCAGCGGTGAGAGTCCACTGTATAGTAATTATCTGTATTTGGAAACTGAATGAGAATGCTGCTTGTCTTATGGTCAGCTGTACAGCCATGTCAGTAGTTCCCCTTAAGAGCAGTTTGTTGTGAAGTGCTGGAGATTGCCAAAACTCAAAATCTGTGGAGGCCAATCATTGTGCCCATCTGCCAAAGACAGTTTCATACTGGGGAGCTGCCGTGGTGACTGAACTTGCAGGTTTGACTTGAGGTACCCTCTTCAAGACCTGAAGGCTATTCATTTGGGGTATATAAACACCTTCCATTTCATTACACAAGCACATACTCATTTTGCACATGAAAAGCTTTGCAAGCAATTTTAGCACTTAGTAACTATTTGCATGTTTTTTACTTTGTGTGGGAAACTGCTGTATTCAGAATCTTAATTATACTGCTTTGAACTGAAAGATCTTTCAAAGACGTGTTTTAACTTCCAGTAATCACGTCAGTGGGTTCTGCTTTGTAAAGAGGCTTCAGTATTTAATCATTAACCTTTGTAAGTGCCTGCAGCTTGGGACTTTAATTTCCAAGGCAGCCAAGGTGTTCCTACAAAGTGCTACTGTAACTGCCTGCCACTGTGTTTTGTGCAGTCATTCATGAATGTGAGGCTTTCCCCAGGCACATCTAGCATCTCTTCCCCCTTTGATTGACAGAGCAGTGAAAAGAGAGTTATAGATGGCTTGCAGCTTCACACAGGTAGAGT
Source organism: Lepidothrix coronata (assembly GCF_001604755.1). Taxonomy (NCBI): domain Eukaryota; kingdom Metazoa; phylum Chordata; class Aves; order Passeriformes; family Pipridae; genus Lepidothrix; species Lepidothrix coronata. The sequence continues at coordinate 382,577 of NW_016690497.1, read as the reverse complement.
GGAAACAGTACCAGTTTGTAAATACGGACAGTGTTTTTGTTAAGACTGGTACAGATGCCTGAATGTCCATGTGCTTCTATCTTGACAGAGATGACAACAGAGTAGTTAAGGAATGATGAAAAAATGTATGCAATTTGAAGTCCTCAATACAGTGAGGAAACCTTTAGAAAGCATGCAGCATGTTCTAATATTAAGAAGTCTGCAGTACAAATGTAGCAAATGGCTCCGTAAATCCAGCTGCTGGTGAACAGTGTTGTTTGAATGTTGAAATAAATATTCTTCTGTTGGCTCTCCCACATTACCAAACCCACAATCCTGCCGCATCTTAACATTACAGCCACTGTACAGAGTATTAAGACCAAAAATAAACACAATGTGTTGTGCTTAGGGACAGCTTATAGAAGCAGTTAATTTATCTACCTGTAACGCTGTGTAAAACTTCAGTGAAACTACTCCAAATAGACACCAGCAGCAGCTTATGTGTGGGGAGACACCATTGGTCTCTGGAGTGGCATATTTAGCATGGGGAAAAAAAAACATCCACTGTTACATATTAAAAAAAAAGTGCAAAGTTGCAAAGATATCTAAAAAGCATTTTTGAACGCAATAAACATAATACTGTTTGTACAGTGAGGGTCAGGTAATAAGTTCTGATTTCAGGCTTTTCACGCCTTTTTCTGTGCCTCTGGTCACTAGTGGGGATTTTTTTGTTTTGTAAACCGTGGAAGTGAAGTGGAGGTTCAGGATAGGATCCTAAAACTGTTATGCAGTTTACTATTCTAGTTTGTTAAAAAAAGGAGGGGAGAAGAGGCAAAAGAAAAAGTAGTTTTATCTCTCCAAATTAGGAGGTAAGAGAATAAGAAGTTACTTCATAGAAGGGTATAATTTCAGTGAAAAAACCCATTATTTTCAAGATAAATCTGTCACTTCCAGATTCTGGAAAACATGGAAGTTTGAAAGCAGTGCTGAAGCTACTGACCTTCCCCTGGTTGTGATGTATGGAGTGCTGGAATTGCTTTTTCCTATTACTGAATATCAAGCTGCTTGGCACTTCTGTAAGAGCAGAACTACAAACAAAAGTGAAGACTGTACCAAGCCGCTGAACTTGAAATGGGGAAAGTCTGTATACCTTGTTTTATTTATGAGAAATCCCCTTTCCCCATACCATGGGTAAGAACAAAAGAACCATAAAAAATCCAGGTGGGCTGACTGAAGAGGCCATGGCAGCAATTTGCAAGGCATGTAAACAAGAAATAATGTGACTTCTCAGTAGTGGATACTATGCTGTTTTGGTCATGTCTCAATACTGGAAACTCTTCCTTGTTGAATGGTGCCAGTTAAGGGTTCTGAACTAGTGGTCTCCATCAGGCTGTAATCGTGCTTTACTGTTCCTGCCTCGAAGGTGACACAATACAAAGTGATACACACAGCTGGAACAGTGTTGCCTTCCCCGATAACCCCATAACAAGATTTGGGTCCATCACTTTGCTGGTCACCTCCTTAGAGCACAGGAGCAGTCAATTTCAAGTAAGCCAGCCAGGTGAGGCAGGAGGCCAGCTTGGTTGAACGGGAATTTTCTTGGGAGCCAAGGCAGACCAAGAATGTGTATGCCCAGTGGAAGCATGGACAAGGCAACATGGCAAGAAATACAGACATGCTGCTTTGCACTGTAGGGAAAAAATTCTTGCAGCCAAAGCTCAACTGCAGTTGAAGCTGGCCAGCAATTTGGGAGTGATAAAAAGAGGGTTTTTCTTTAATACGTCAGTGGCAAAAGGCAGTGCAGAAAAACATCAGCCTGTTACAGGATGAGGATGGTCACCTCACAAACAGGGACAGAGACAAGGCAGAGGCTTTCTTTGCCTCTGTCTTCAACACCTATGACGGCCCATGGGGGTCTCAGTGCCCTGAACTGGAGGACCATGAATGTGAGAATGATCAGCTCCCAGTCAACTTTGAAATTGTGTGGGATCCACTGCTTCAGCTGGATCCCTAGAAATCTATGGGACCTGATGGGATTCATCCAAGAGTACTCATAAGAGCAAGCTGATACCATTGCAAGGTTGCTAAGATTTTTGAATGGTCTTAATTCAGAGAGGTCCTATCAACTGAAAATCTGGCTAATGTCAAGATGGGCAAGAAGGATGACCTTGGAAACTACAAATCTGTCAGTCTCACTTCAGTGCCTGGCAAAGTAACAGAGAAGTTTATTCTGGAATTTACTGAAAAATACCTGAAGGACAATGCAGGCATTGGTCAGAGCCAGCACAGCTTCGGGAGAGGAGAGTCCTGCTTATCCAACCTGATTTCCTTCTATGACAAGGTAACCCACACAGTTGATCAAGAGAAGTCAGTTGATGTGATCTTTTTGGATTTCAGTAAAGCTTTTGATACTGTCTCTCACAGGATCCTTCTGGACAAGGACAGGATGTGGTATGTGAGCAATTGGATCATGGGTGGAACACAGAGGGTCATAGTGAATGGGGTGACATCAGACTGGTGACCTGTCACTAGTGGGGTTTTACAGGGCTCCATCTTAGGCCCAGTTCTCTTCACTATATTCATTAACAACTTGGCTGCAGGACTTGAAGTAATACTAATTAAGTTTGCCAGTGACACTAAATTGGGAGCAGCTGTTGACTCCCTTGAAGGCAGGGAGGCCTTGCAGAGAGACCTTAACAAGAGCACTGGGCAATCACCAACCATATGAAGTTCAACACTAGAAAGTGCTGGATTCTGTACCTGGGATGGGGCAACCCTGGATGTACATAAAGACTGGGGAATGAGATGCTGGAAAGCAGTGCCACAGAAAGGGACCTGGGGGTCCTGGTCGACGGCAAGTTGAATATGAGTCAGCAGTGCCCTGGCAGCCAGGAGGGCCAACTGTGTCCTGGGGGGCATCAGGCAAAGCATCACCAGCTGGGCGAGGGAGGGAATTGTCCCGCTCTGCTCTGCACTGGGGTGGCCTCACCTTGAACATTGTGTGCAGTTTTGGGCACCACAATATAAGAAAGATATTAAGCTCTTAGAGAGTGTCCAAAGGAGGGCAACAAAGATGGTGAAGGGCCCTGAGGGGAAGCTGTATGAGGAGCGGCTGAGGTCAGTTGGTCTGTTCAGCCTGTAGGAGACTGAGGGGAGACCTCACTGCAGTCACAACTTCCTTGTGAGGGGAAGAGGAGGGGCAGGCACTGATCTCTTCTCTGTGGTAACTGGTGACAGGACTGAGGGAATGGCCTGAAGTTTTGTCAGGAGAGGTTTAGGTTGGATATTAGAAAAAGGTTCTTCACCCAGAGGGTGGTTGGGCACTGGAACAGGTTCCCCAGGGGAGTAGTCACAGCACTAAGCCTGACAGAGTTCGTGAAGCATTTGGGTGATACTCTAAGGCACATGCTGTGACTTGGGGTGACCCATGCAGGGCCAGGAGCTGGACTTTGATGATCCTTGTGGGTCCCTTCCAACTGAAGATATTCTGTGATTCTCTGAAGATTTTTAGAACTATTAAACTCTTAATTTTTAACCTGGCTGGCTGCTATCAAATACCACACACAGTTGTTCCTAGTTCTGATATCAGGCAAAGTGTGTGTTTCAGAAACAGCTTCCAGAGAAACTTGTAACTGTTGTGTTCCCTTTCATGCCTTCAGGAACTTTTCTTAAAATAATTTACCAGTGTTTCTGTTAAAATTCAAGTTAGGTGTCCCCAAGTTAATGCCAAAGCAATAAAATCAAAATAGTACTAAAATCAGACTCTCATTGCTCTTATGAATGGTTTTGTCTATACAACTCTCTCTTTATTAAATTCTTTAATTCCGTAAATCGTTCAAGACACTGTTTTCCAACCATTGTGCATCAACAGGTTCTGTAAGAATACCACACCTCTTTCCAGTATACTTACTATACCAAAAGCATACCATACAGCCACATTACAGTAAATTGGCACAATGCATTTTGCAAAAACAGAACTAGACTTATTTAAAAAAAAACAGTTCGGTATACTCATACATTAACATTGTAACAGCTACAAAAATGCTGCTTTCAACTCCTACAAAACAGTGAAAAGACATCCCCAGCAAGAGTTGAAAACCTATGGACAAACAGAGGTCAGTATCATAGGAAGAGAGGAGGTTTTATACAAATGAAGCAATTGGAAAATTAGAAGTATTTACACTTTTTCCTGCTATTAGCTAGACAAACATACAATAGTAAGTTAAAAAATATACTACAGCTCTAAGTCCTTTAACTTGTAAGCATTTGCCTTCTAACCAGGATTTCTGACTTTTGAAATGTGTTACCTGTTAATACTGGATAAAACTATTGGCAAAAGTGTTTACATACTTTAAAACCAAGACTAAAGGGGCTTTTATTCCACAAAATTTAACTTTAAAATACTATGCTTATAAAATTATTTAGAATTTCAGCAGTCTATAGATTTCAAATGCAAAACTTAACAATCCTCTTTAATTTGTAATTCAAAAAAAAAAATGCTCCTGTGATGTCATTTGTTTTCAAAGGCAGAATCATCTGCTGTCTTTTCAAGCTCTCTCTCTTCACATGTCCTAGAAACAAAATAATGCAACATCATTGACCATAAAAAATGCAGCAAGCAAGACTTACTCCATGTGATTGTACAGTCTAGAGCAAGCAATGCTGATGCACATTTATCACAGCAGATGAAGTTTGGACAAGGAGGCTGGTAGTGATACCAGCGGTAGTATCATACCTAAAACGCTAGGCCCTCATATCTGAAGCTAAGATGGTAGTGATTGGCATCACTATTGATGTATGTGATGGGCTGTGAATAGCAGTCATTCAAAACTCGATTTGTATTCCATTAGAGCAATTCTCCTCAGTCTGCTGCCAAAGGTATGTCAGTTTAGGTGGAAAACTGCTCTGGCTTAACATACCTTACCACATGTCCCTGCGTAGCCAGAAATAATCAATCCAATCTCCCAAACACAGGTAACTTCAGGCAGCAGTATGTATTTTTAACAAACAAGAACTGAAAGATATTCTTAAGTGCCAATTAGTTCAGAAATATTACACAACTTCAGTCTTCCAAAATTTTTGACGTACCTCTTCAGAAAGGTACAGACATATCTCCCCTCTATCAGGACAAAAGTTCAGAACTGAATAGACAGCCCTGTGACTGAAGAGGTTTACAAACTATATGCTTAGAGTCAGCAGTGGGAACCACACAGGTGTTTTTAACATTGATAATACTTATTTTGCTTACTTGTGTCTCACTTCTAAGCAACTGAATACTGTAAATAAAAATGTATGAAAAACACTGAAAGGAAGTTTGTATGATGGAGAGTCTGGAGCGTGCTTGAATTCAGAGCAGGTATGTGGATGTATTTCTCAATATGTAAATATTTGCATGAGGTGTTATAAAATCTGGTTTACAGCTGTTAGCCAACAGTAAGTTCAAAGAGACTGTACCGAAGTAGACATAAAGTTTTTTTTGTAAAGTGGGTTTCTTTCTGTGTTTATGAAAGACTTTTGACTGTGTCAAGAGTACAGAATTCAAAGCCACAGCAAACATCACATACACTTAACGATATAAATGTTTATTAGCAGAACATGATACCCTCACTAGCTCATGCATGGAAAATATATTTGCAAGTTCTACAGGCAATCACAATTACTGAAGTATTAAAGGTAGAAATTGTCTTGCCTCAAAGTTACTTTTTTGAAACACTATATGCAACAGCCTTTTCCAGGCATGTTGTGTAACTTTCTGGAGTAGTGCCCTTACATTTCTTTTGACCAATGTCCATTGAGGTGTCAAACATGCACCCAAATATTCTTAATTCTTTTAATCACAAATACAAAGGGCAATCTGACTGAGATTGTCTTCCTACCACTCAAAAATCCAAGTGTTGTCAGGTTCTAGAAGAAGAATGAGGAAAGAAGCAGGCCATGAAAATAGTCTACCCTGGACAAGCAAGTTTAGTAGTTGTTTTTTTTTAAATACTTGGCCAAGTATATTCTATTAGAGGAACAGAACTGAACTACTGAACTGCCTTGATGTTAATGCCAAGTAGTTTGAGTGTTGCACCTTGTTAGTACCACACTGTGTGATTTGGCCAAATCACTTATTTAAGCAGCAGGTTACAATGTCTAACCTGTATGAGGAACCTACACTTGCAACTCCACTATGTTCCTGTAGCATGCTGCTTGCTCAGACCAAATGAATATTTGGCATAATTGGTCGAAAACTCCCAAACTTCTGAAAGTTGTGTAATCAGAAGTCAGTACTTCTGAGGACACCTCATGTCAAATACCAAAATAATTTTCATCCTAAGGCGTTTTTTTGTTTTGTTGTGTTTAAGTTTACCTGCATGAAGCTACATTCTGTTGTGTATTACTCCATATGCTGTAAGAGATTCACTGCCTGTTCTGTTTACAAAACAGCATTTTTTAGTAAGACCAAGGTTTAAATACTTAACCTCCTGACGAATTCAAGCACTCTTAGGACTTCTTGTCTGGAAATGGTAATTGCATCAATAAGCATTCAAAGTTCTGGAATTTCTCAGGTCTATGTTCTAGCCTGCAGTTTATCTGCATTTGAGCAATTCTATAGCTACACTGTAGAATACTAATTAAAGCAGCTTGGCTATTGATGAGAATACATGAATTCACAAAAAAATTAATAAATCCCACTAGTTTCTATAAGACTGGGTTCAGGCTTCCTTTGCTTCCAACTTAATAGCATTGACTAGTCCAAAATAAAGGAAAAAGCTTTTACTTTGCCCTGTCCCACCACATGCTGATTCTCTCCTACAACAGGACATCCTGCAATTTTGTTAAGTCTCCACTACAGCAGTGAGTGAGATAACTTTTAAAATGTAAATTCGAAACTTAAACAGAAGATTTACTTGCTATTATCATTCTCTGAAGTTGAGACAAAATTCAGTGAAGAAAACAGTATGCCAACATGGTTAAGTCACCTCAATCTACCGCTGTTCTATTTTACATCATTAAGCTAGAGCAGAACAAAACCTTAGCTCAGCAAGGTTATTAACTCACTTTTTCTTACTGCCAACTTCATGCCTATCTTTCTTTTCCTCAGCGCTTTCTCCATTGTGTTGTAACTGGTTGGTGTCCTGGGCTTCAGACCCTCCATTCAGAACCTTTGAACCTTTAAAATGAAAGTGCAGGAAAGCAGTACTGCAGACAGCAAAACTGTACTCAAAAGCCCCAGATAATTTCTTTATCAAATCAAGCATTATAAGTGTTTTCTCCTCACCTTGATACCCACACACCTGAAACAATACAAAAGACAGCAACTGATATGGTTTCAGCTCCTGAAAATTCCATGCAAAGTGCCTCATCCCATAAGTCTAGTAATGGGAATTGAACAGCGTATATCTTTCATGCAATTTCAAGTTTTTCTTGTGCTTGCTATGCTACAGATATAGGACTAATGCTTGTTTGTATTCTGACCAGTCAAAGAATATACTTCAGCAGTGAATTCTGTTTACTATTCTAACCTGGTTGGACCATTTATGGGGATTCTTGATACTTTTAACTGTACAAGTTAATAGTCCACCACATATCATTTACTCTCAACTCTAACAAATAAATGTGTGTAATCAAAATATGAGAGTGTATATAAAAAGTAAAAGTGGTTAGTTATAGCATGCAATTTTCAAGCAGGAAAACAAAATATGGAGTAGAAGCTGTATTTAGTGAAAGTCCAAGCAGGAATACCTAACTTAATTTCGGCCATGACTACATGCTTTGCTCTGATATTACAAGCCAGTGAATTTTGAGTGAACTGCTGAGGAACAAATGACTAAGTCAGAACTGAATCCTATACTTCAAGTTCCAGGTTTATAAAAAAACCCCCTCTATTAAACTACTGTACTAAAGCAAGAAAAAAATTCATGATGTTTCTCATCTGAATTCTTACAAACTAAGACATGCTGAAAAGCAGACAAGATAATTTAAAGATGACATTCTAGTAGTGTATCTATTTACACTTGCTCAGAATCAATTCTGAACTTGAATGCCATGGGAGGCATTTAATAAAACAGTAAATGCTATAATCTCTTGTTACTAAAGGGAATCGGATGCTGTACATCAAGTACAATCAATTACATTATTGTGTTTTGTAAAGATAGTCATAGTTCAGCAGTTCAGTTTGGGCAGAAGAGTGCACATATGGATCAGAATTTCTCTTTATAGCAAATAGAGAAAAAACAACTTCCCTAAAATATCCCCCTACTCTGACAGAAGTTTCCATTCTCTGTGACTGGGTAACAATATGGTATTTTACTGTGTCTTGCTGAAGTTGTGTTAACCTTATCTGGAGTGGCTTCACTAGCCAGACAACGTGTAGGAAGTCTTTCAGTTTAGCCCTTTGTTAACGTATTTGTTGTGCTGATCACTGGTTTGGGGAAAGATCTGTATGGAACATCTACTACATCACACATTCTCTCACCATAAAATGTTTGGATTTTATCATCATCCTTGCTTCCATAGCAATTACAAATAAAGTAGCATATCAACTACAGTTTTTCTGAATCCTTGGCATCCTTTATCACCTCAATTACAGTAATTTGTTTATTCCAGATCCAGGTGTGCAATTTTCAAATGATTTCCTAAAACAGTTTTGCTCCCACAGTTCAAGTTCAAAGTAAATATAATTTCTGTGAGGTGCTTGTGGAGATTAAGGATCTAAATAATTTAAAAAGATGGGTAGAATTCCTACATTTTCAAAGATTTAAATACATTTGAACATATTTAAAAAGGCAAGTATCTATTTTACTACTGATGTATTACTGAGCATGCTTACTATGGAAAGCTTTCAATATTATGCTGTACTTGTACATTACTGATTTATCTGTGATAGTACTGTTAAGAGCATAGACATTTATTCTCCCATAATAGTAGTTCTGTTAGCCTGAACTACTGAAGTTGCATCACAGGAGTACTACAGAAGTACTTAAAAGTTGCTGCTACACAAGGTAGAGCGTGCATGATACAGGAAGAGGCTAATGAAGAGAATGAAGCAGCTGCAAGTTCCATTGACAGGTGGAAGTCTAGGTATGGGAGGAATGGAAGGTTTTGGCTGGGGTGGAGTTAGTTTTCTTCACAGTGTCTAGTATGGGCTGTGTTTTGGATTTGTTTTGGGTTGGTAATAGGGTAACAAGGTTCATAACGCAGAGATGTTTTTGTCATTGCTGAGCAGGGCTTACACAGAGCCAAGGAATTTTCTGCTTTTCATAATGCCAATGCTGGCAAGGAGCCTCAGGGTGCATGGGCAGCTGGGACGGGACACAGCTGGGACAGGTGACCCAAACTGACCAAGGGGATATTCTGTACCATATGACATCATGCTCAGTATATAAATTGAGGGGAAGAAGGGGGAAGAGGAGGTATGTTTGGAGTGATGGTGTTTCTCTTCCCGAGTCACTGTTATGTGTGATGGGGCCCTGCTCTCCTGGGGATGGCTGAGCACCTGCATGCCCATGGGATGGATGAATTCCTTGTTTTGCTTTGCTTGTCTGTGTGGCTTTTGCTTTTCCTATTAAACTGTCTTTATCTCAACCTGTAGATTTTTCACTTACCCTTCTGATTCTCTCCCCAATCCCACTGGTGGGTAACTGAGCAAGTGGCTGGGTGGGGCTTGGTTTCTGGCTGGGGTTAAACTGCAACAATGTAATTCTACCTCATGTCTAATTTTTTTTTAATCCTGTAATGTAATCAAGTTAGAAAATTTAAAGAAGTAAAAAATGCTAAACTCAATTTTTAGAAAAGCCTTTTCCTTCAGGTAATAAGAAAAAACATGGCCATGGAAAACATTACACTCTTGAATTTGAAAGTTAGTTACAGCAGTTTTATCCTTGACTATTTCAGTTATGTAAAGGTTTTCATAGATGGGCAGAATTCCTACATCGCGGATGTTTTGAAGCTGTCTCAGAAATTAATAGAGACTAAGTCTTTTATATGACAAAAAACTAAAACCACATGACTTACCTGTTTGGTCCTTTTCCTTTTCCACCTTTTTGTTTGCTCCTTTCTTCCACTGTTCTTTGGTTTTGTTAGCTTCTTCATGCTGCTTCTGCTCAGCAAGTGATTTATTTAGTACTTGGGAAAGAACAGAATCTCCTTCCCCAACAAGAAACATGGTCTTGAACTTGTTATATAGCATTGTAGATTTCTCCATGATAACTTGGCTAACTTTGAATTTCCGTATCTGAAATCAAAGAAATAAAACAATGAGCTCCACTTAGGTATTTAAATGCCTGTGTAATTTCATCACGTGCTAGATGAAATTCTTCATTTAACCCGAAATGACAGACTTTCCCATTCTCTGATGTATCACAGAAACTAAGAACTGCCAGGTGGGGAGGGACCTTGAGGGATCTCCTTGTCCAACCCTTCATGGAAAAGAGAGCCTGGATCAGGTTAATTGAACCCCCTGTCCAACTGCATCTTGAAAACTTCCAGCGATGGGAACTCCTCCACATTCCTGGGGAGGCTGTTCATGTGAACAATTGTTGTCACTGTAAAAAAATTTATTTTTTAATATCAAGGTAAAACCTTTCCCAGTGCAACTTGTACCCATTACACCTCATCTTCCTCATATGTCTCCTTATGAAGAGAGAGCTTTGACACTCTCTTTGCAGCTGCCTTTTAAGGTGCTGGAATACTATGATGAAGTCCTCCCTTCAGGAAGGAAAGAACTAAACCCTTCAGTCTTTCCTTAAAAGGGAGGTTCTCCAGCCCTTTGATCATCTTGATGGCCTTCCTTTAGGTCCCCTCCAGCCTGTCTGCATCATCCTTGAACTGTAGGGACCCAAACTAGACATAGTATCCCAGTATTAAAAAAAAGCTGATATCATTTTAAAAAACCATATAGGTTACTTTAATTAACATTGCAAATCTCACCTTCTTAAGAGTTAGAATCATCTCCGTATGTTTCTGAGCTTGTTGCATTGTGACTTGAAGGGATGCAAGCTCATCAAGAGCCTCAATACACCTGTTCACATCCTGTATATAAACAAGAAATTAGTTTGAAGACTTAGCTGACATGTTAGTAATTTTTAAGTAGCCATACTAAATTAATTTCCATGCTCACTGACACCTTCCTATAACATCCTTAATTTGACTATGTACTTAATTGTAGAATACCTTATGTAGTCAAACTTGCAAACAAAAATTTAACACCAGTTGCCTCTCAGCTACTTTCATAAAAGGCAGATGGTATCTGAGTAACTTGTAACATTTAAAAAGAATTTTATCCTTTCAAAATACAAACTCAAGTTTTATGCTAGTTTCATAATTCTAGTACTTCTATGCTTGAAGCTGGTCTGTCTAGTCAGTCTTTACCATGCACAATTTTTCACAAGTGATTTGCCACTGGGAAGGTAGTAAAGCATATTAAGTGGACTGCAGTTAATATAGAGAACTGTGTCTTTGTAGATTTTTCAGTTAAAAGTTTGATGAATGACACTGTGCAGGACATACAGAAGGAATTATGTGAGCTTCTGATGCATTTCTAAGAACTAGTGTACTAAAGTCTTCTTTCTATAATACTTAGTTCTCATTTTCCTTATCTTCTGCTAGTCTTTATTTTAATTACTACTTAGAACTCAAAAGAGTCATTGCTGGTACAAGTCACAATAATCTTCTGTATCTTGTATAAAGTTGTAGCTCCTGTTCTAAAAGGAAATCAGTAGTAAAAAAATTTACTATTTGGCTCATGACAGAATGATTTAAGCCAAATCATGAAAAAATGCTGAAGTAAGAGCTTTCGGAATTTTATTTAAGGTGAACTGTTTTTTGAGACAAAGTATTGGCATAGACTTAATAAAATAATTTAAGAACAGGCAACACTGGAAACTAACGTTTCATACTAACACTGTGGTGGTTAGCCTTGGCTAGCAGCCAGATGTCCACAACAGCCACTGCAAACAGGATGAGAAAGTTCATGGTCAAGATAAAGACAGGGATATTGCTTACCAGTTACTGTAATGGGCAAAAGAGACTCTACTTAGGAAAATTAATTTATCATCAACTAAAATAGATGTGGGTTGTGAGAAACCAAGACAAACAGTAAACCAACACTTTCTTTCCCTCCCTCTCCCATGCTCAACCTCACTCCAGACTCCCCTCCCCAGCCCAAGCAGTGCACAGTGGTAGAGGGTCAGTACATCACAGATCCTCTCTGCAACTCCTTCCCTCACAGTCTCCTCTGAGGCTTCAGGTTGGGCTCTCCCCATGATCTCCAGTACTTCAGACCAATCTCCAGCATGGGTTCTCAACAGGTCACAGTGTGGTCTCTTCCACAGGTTGCAAGGAGAATACCTACTCCAACAACACAGAGCACCTCCTCCCTTATTTTTGACCTTGGTGCTTCCTCTGCTGTTTCTTCCTCCCCACCTCCTCCTCCTCTTCTCTGCCCAGTGTGTTTTGCTCTCTGTTCAAGTAAGTTTCCATAGATGCATCTCCATCCTGGCTGAGGGGCTCAGCCATACCCTGCAGGGTTCATCCACTGGAGCAGGCTGGAGCTATCCAGCACAAGACAGTCAGCCCCCTGCCCTCACTACCAGAACCTTGCTTCCAAAACCCAGAACAACTCTGTATTCCCAAGTTGTAGCAGCTTGCTGTTCCTCATGCTGCCATACTTCTTCACTCACACTCATACTTTCTTATCTTCACATTTTCTCCAGACTGAACACTCCCAGCTCTCTTTGCCTCCCCTTCTATGACACGTGTTCCAAGCCCTTAATCCATCTTTGTGACCCTTAAGTGGGTGCCCTACAGTAGGTCCATATCTCTATTGTTCCTGGGAGCCCAAAACACGATCCAGTGTCTCATCAGTGCCAAGAAGAGGGCACCCACCAGGTCCTTCCATGTTCTGGCAACTCTCATGCAGCCTAGCATGCTGGTTGCCACTTCAGCCACAGAAGCAGACTGGTGGCTCATGCTAAGCTTGGTGTCCACTAACACCTCAGGTCATTTTCCCACAAACTGCTTTCCAGCCACTCAGTGCCCGGCTCGTGCTGGTGCATGGGGTTGCTGTCCAGAGGTGCAGAACTGGAAATTAAGTTCATGAAGTTCCTGAAGGCCCATTTCTCCAGCCTGTCCAAGCCTCTCTGGACGGCAGCACTCCCATCCAATCCTTGATTTCAGTTCCATATAATTTTCAAATCTGCTATAGGTGTGGTCTGTCCCATCATCCCAGTCATTAATGAGATATTTTAATAGTACTGACTACTGGTGACTGGTCTGTAGCTGGACTCTCTGCTACCAATCAGTCTTCTGTGCACTGCTGTTCAGCCAGTTTTCAGTCCACCTTCCTATACACTTTTCTTAGTCCAGACTTCATGAGTCTGTCTTTGAGGCTGTTACGAGAGACTGTGTCAAAAGCCTTTTTAAACTTGACATAAACTGTGTCCCCTGCTTTCCTTCATTCACCAAGCCAGTCACCCCATAGAAGGATATCAGTTTGGTTAAGCATGATTTCATATTCATTAACCCATGCTGGCAACTCCCAGAGACCTTACTGTACTTCATATTATTGGAAACAATTTCCAGGAGGATTTGTTCCATCACCTTTCAGGGGATCAGCATGGGACTGACTGGCCTGCAGTTTCCTAGACACTCCTTCTGCAAGGTGAGGGTGATATTTGCTTTCTTCAGTCCTCAGGAACCTCCCACTCATCACCATGATTTTTCAAAAATAAAATGGTGTGGATGCACAATGACACTATTAAGCTATCTCTGCACTCTTCAGTTTATTCTGCATCAGGTCTCACTTTGTTTAAGTGTTCTTTAATTTGATCATTGTTCTCTGAGCATCAAGGCTTTCCCATTCTTGATCTTTCCACTGGTCTCAGGGACCTAGGATTCCTGAATGGAATTGTACTAGCAAACTGAGGTGAAGACACTGATTACCTTAGCCTTCTTTTTTACTAGGATCCCAACCCCATTCAGCAGCAGGCTCACATTTTCCTAGTCGTCCTTTTACTGGTGAGGTGCTTGAAGCTTTTTTGTCCCCCATTTCTCTCCCGAGATTTAACTCAAGGTGGGTTTTCATTTTCCTAAGCACATCCCTCCATGCTTGGACAGTGCTTGTATATTCCTCCCTGTTCACTTATCACTGCTTCCACTTCTTGTATGCTTCCTTTTTTGTGTCCTTACTATAGTCAGGAGCTTTTTGTTCATCTGTGCAGCCTTCCTGCCACATTTGGTTATTCCTTCTGCTTGTGAAGATGAATCAACCTTGAGAATTGCTAAAAGTGAGCCAGATCTCCTGGTCCCATCTTCTCTCCATCACAGTCTCTCATGGGATTCTTCCAAGCAGATCTCTGTAGAGGTCAAAGTTTGCTCTCCAGAGTCCAGGGATGCGATCCTTTTTGCCCTGCTCCCTTCTACCAGTAACCTGAACTCCACCATTGCAGTCACTGCAGCCAAGGTTGCCCCTGACCTGCAAATGCCTGACAGCTCTTTGTTGTCTAGAAAAATCAGGTCCAGCAAGGTGTCTTGCCTTGTTACCTTCTTCATCACCTATGTTAGGAAATTACCACACTCCAGAAGCTTCCTCCATTGGTGTGTAAGTCTCATGCCCCTTCAGCAGATACCAGGATGTTTCAAGCCTCCAATTAGTACCAGAGGTGTCTCCCAATTGTTTAAAGATGACTTCATTCTCTGCTTCTCCCTGATTAGGTGATCTGCAGTTGACATCCTCAGGATATTACTCATATTGGTCTGCTCAATAATCCTGACCCATAAGCTCTCAGTTGGCTTATTAACTGCCCCAGTGCAGAGCTACACGTTTCCACTGATGTTTCACAGAGTTCTTTCATCTTGTCTTTCCAGCACCCATCTTTCCTGAAGAACTTCTCACTGAATCTCTGATATCAGTGAAACCACAGCCCTGCAACTGCAGATATACAGTTCCCCTGGGTAATGCATTAGTGTAAAGCCACCCCTAAGAGAAAAACAGTTGTGCTGACATTCCAGAAAAGTTGAAAGCTTTCCTCATAATGCTGTGCTGCCAGCACTTCCTCATTTCTGTGCTGAGGTGGTCATGCCAATTCAGTCCTGTTTGGCAGAAGAATGCTTGTTGGTTACAAAGTCAGTTCTCTTTACATTACTCTGCTGACATCTGTTTATATCTGACTGCCATCCTGCTCCACACCACTTCCTCCTCTGCTACCATTCCTAGTTTGATGGTCTTCAACCAGGCTGGCCAGGTTGCCTCTTGGCAGCACTACTTTTGGGTGGATCCTGCTACCTCCTAGCACACTTATCCATTCCTTCACAAGTTCTTTTCTCAAGAAAGGAGGCAACCACCTGGGTCCCTATACCTTGACCATCACTCTCAGAGTCATGCAGTCATGCTTCATAATTTCCAAGCATCCCCTGACTACACCATTGGTAGCCAACACAAAATCAGCAGTAGCAAATAAATAGTCTTATGGCCAGAAAGCTTTAAACATCTGCCAGTAATATTCCAAATCTGAAACTCCAACAAGCAACAGATTTCACTCACTTGACAGCAAGTGGAGTCAGCAGACTGGTGCCCCCAACCCCTTGCATCAGGAAGTCTGCCACTGCCACACTCAATGTCTCTCCGATGCTTCCACATAGCTAAGCATGCTGATCTGGCACCAGATGCTTCATTTTACATCATTCCATCTGAATGTTTATAGTAAATAATTTATTATCAAGTATTTTCAAACAAAACCAATTTAATTTGCTGACACTCATCTTTCACTGCCCACAGTAACCACATTTAAACAGCAGTTATCTTTCAAATTTAAAGAATTCCTCTCATTTTCAGAATATTATTTAAATCGAGCACACAATCACTTCCTACTGGAATTTGACACATAAATCAGTTTTTAAAAAAATATACTTACCAGATTATCAATTTTCAGGGAATTCTTTATTTCTGCATGTATCCTTTGAAGCCTAGAATCCATTGATGTTTCTGAAGATTGAAATAGTATGTATGAATATTTGATAATAATATCAGGTTTGTTTTTGCAGCTTTCACACTCTAATTGTGGGCTAGCTTAACAAGAAGTTTTAATAAATACTAAGAGTTACAAAGCTGGAAGACTTAAGACAGGAAACTTGGATATCAATGATTTGTTTTCAGTAAACTGGTCGTGATTCAAGTCCAAATCCACCCAAATAAATGTTCCCAGTACACATGCTTCAGCAGGTGTGAAAGATGAACAAACGTGGCCTACTCTAATTCACATGCCGAATGCCTGTTTGGATTTGATACGTATTCTGAACAATACTTCACGCAAACAGTTTCCTTCAAGGCCAATCCATCTTGGATGAGTTTTTGTTTTCCCCCTGCGGTGACACTATGTTGGCTGGAGTCTATGACACTGGATTTGTACTATACTACAAATTACAGCCAGTGGTTTGGATTGCCCTCAAAGATGGGAGTGTTGAAAAAGGAGTTACTTATCCCTCCCTGTGAAGGTCAGTCTGCGAGTACAGGTCAGTAGAGAAGACCATGGCAACCAGAATCTAAGCCTCCGGCTTAGTAAGAGGTAGTATCTAAATATTTTCAAGAGGTCTCTCAGAGTACAGTGTTATGAGAAGATAGAAAGGAAAAAATGATGGGAATAACTGAAGTGATTCAGTTCAAAGAGTAAAAGCTTTTGTTTCTTGCTCACAAACAGAAGAGACCAAGGCTCAAAAACTCAAATGACAGTAAAGTCAGAATAGCCAAGACCTGTTCTAATGCACTTCAGAAAGAAAGAACACAGGCAAGAAATGCACTGTTTCACACACCTGAAATGGATCAGACATCCCAGCCCACACAGCCACCCTCAGCAGTAAATTGTGCCCAAAATATAATATGACCAAGAAGTACTGTTTAGCTTCTTTAAACTAACCTCTCTTCTTCTCAATCTTCTTAACTTCTGCTTTCTTGCCTTCTTCTTTACTCTGCCTATGAAAAATGGTAAAGTGTTTTTCCAATGTCGTACACCCTGCTTTTCATACTTTTTTTTCTAATTTTTGGATGAGATGCAAAATTTTGAAGCGTTATCTCAGTAAAACATTGCCGTGCAAGAACACAAAGAGACAAACCCGGGTTTTCAAAGGCTGAAACAAAGTAACCAAATTAATTAGCTAAGATACTGCTGATAAATCGTCCTACTCACAGCTGCTTTTCCCTAGAAGCAGCAAATTACAGGATTTTAAAAGCAAGTCACATTTCCAAAACGTATTATTTGGGGGGTTGCATGTATAAATTGTACAGAACTAACTTTTGGAGAAGGAAAATATTTTTATGAGGATAACAAAAAGAGTAAAACTATTTGACATTTCCATGGGGAATTATGGAAAGATCAATTAATCATAATCAGTTCCTATATGACCGATTTTCTCAAATAATTAAATGTAACAGTAAACATATCTTACAAGTGACCATAAAGATATCAGTAATAATTTAAATATTCTTGAAGGAAGTAGTAATAAGGAAAAAAGATTTACTGCAAATGCATTGAAATCTCCTGGATCTTTCTCCAATTGTATCACTGAAAATAACGCTGAGGATCATGAAAAGCAAAACATAATTTGTCTCCATCTCAGTTACAGGATGAACACAGGCAGAAATCTTTCAAACACACTTTTAAATTCCTTACTCAGAGAAGATCATGAACTCCTGTTTAGCAATTCCTCAGTCTTGTCTTACTGAGGGGTTTAAAGGCCTCATTTTAGAATTTGCATATTTCAGCATGTCATAACTAAATCTCCTGTGACTAATTTACTTCCTGTCACAGTAATATGTAGGCCTGCATGTCTTATCTTCCATGTTTCTTTCATAATCTATCCAGTTATAGAATCGACACTTTCAAAGTACATAAAACTAGTTTGCTTCAACTGGCAGCACAATCTTAACAGCAGAGACAAACTGTATGGTGTAAAGCACTTTAATTAAATAAATACTAACGAAGTAGCTACAAAGACCAGAAAATGGATACTATGCTGAAAAGCGAAGTAATCAAAACACATAACAGTCTATACTATTTTTAGTCAATATTGAGTTTTGTGATATTAGTCATCAGCTATAATTAAATTCATTATGCATTCAGAATCTACTTCTCATTTATCTTACTGAAACAAAAATCTATCTACCGTCCAATGCATAAAATATGACACCTATTTAAAAGTAGAAATTTGATTATTATAACTAAATCAATATATGACTCGATTTAGTTCGATTGCAGAAATCAATCAGCCTGTGTCAGAGTTAAATACTGATATATTAAGAGCTGCTAAGCTTCTAAGGACAATTTAATATCTCTGAAGTTGCTACAGGCAAGTAGAATAACTATGTTAGGTTTCCAGAGGAGTGACAGGAAGAGAAGAAAAAAAAGGGGCTGAAGGATTAAAAAAAAAAAAAAAAGACCCCCACAAAACTAGATTCTTGTTAATGAACATGAAAAAGGTAGGATTTTGTTGTTACAGGTAAAGGAGACCATTATTCTCTTCCTTTTTCTCCAAATTTTTACCTTGTTCTCCCTTTCTTCTGCCCTCCCACCAGCTGTGGGGATGGGAACATCATGCCTTTGTGGTGGCAGCTTCTTCATTCATTTGCAGAAAAGCTCTTGAAAATGAGTCAGATTTCTTCCTATTGTTCCCCTCCTCCTTACCCCCCAGTTTCTAGCAGGATCTTCTCTCCATTCTTATGCTTGATTCATTTGTGCTAAATTATTTTCCAAATGCAGACTGCTCTTGGTATCACTCAACTGGCTTTGCAGTGCTAGAATAGAATAATGCTTAATTTTTTAACTTCTTCTGTCCAACAGCGTGTGCTCCAGCTGCCAGACAGAGAAGGAAATGTTTTCCAGATAACCCTATGCATTCCACATCTGATCAAAAATCCATAACCATGATTTAAGAGGTCCTACCAGTTGTCAATCTAATGTATCTAAAAATTGTAAGAAAAATACATGGCTGTCCTGAACAGTTTCTCACACTGACCCCTTTATACATGGTTATTCTTAGGTTAGTTCTAAAAAGAACCACCAGTTGTCCTCTGCTAGGGATTCCAAGTCACTGAAAGATTGACATCACTTAATTTGTATGTTCAATTCTTCCCATCCTCCCACAAAAGAACTTATGGTTTAGAGTAACTTTTTACTCTTCCCTTAAAAAGAAAAAATAGAAAAACAAAAAGGCAAGGGGAGAAAAACAGAACACAGTGCAAACAAGTTCGGAAGTTTTTCAAATATTGTCCCCTCCCATTAGGTTCAAGGTATTCCTACAACTTGTGGGCATCACATGTTAAAATACACTCACGATTCAGATTCTGTCTGTTCCTCCTGTTTACGCTTTCTTTCTGTTACTTCTCTCTCATGTTGGCCTCTTACAATGCCCCTTCTGTGCGCTGCCTGAAAGCTTCTTCCTCCTTTTTTCTTCTGTTTTTATTTGGCATTTAATGGTTGGAAAGAGAAAAGCGATATTATTAAATTATTGTTTCCGTAAACAGATAAACCTACCTACACAAGTATCTTTCTCTGCTCCATGGAGCAACCTGACAAAAGGTGGCTTTCCCTGAAACTAAATATAATTTCATTAGTCTTTTCTTCCTTTTTTCTTTTCATTGGAAGGCAATGTTAAGGACTAGAAAAATGAAGACATTACAAATTGTTGGCTAGGGACAGCTTTGTACCTTTCAAAAATGTGATTTCAAGCCAAATGTTCTCTAGATGCACCCAAGGAAAACAACATCTGTGTTTCAAGGAACATAGATTAAAAAAAAAAAAAAGAAAAGCCTTCTGACAAAATAAAAGCTACATATAAATTCTTAAAGCATCTAAGAAAAGATGCTTTTCTTAGAAAATACTGCAAGTTCCTCCAAGAATTATTTGAGGGAATTAAGTTTTGAAACTTCTGTTCTATACATCTGTAAGCCAAGTCACAGGACTCCAAACTTCACTAAGATCTAGCTTTAACTTGAAGAAAGATCTTCAGTGATACTACTTTCCTTTATAGTAAGCTTGTCAGGAAAGCAAAATTATACCTTGTCCCCTTCTTGTTCTTCTTCATCTTCAGAATCAGAAGCTGATGTAGAACCCACTTTTGCAACATTTTTCCTTTTTGGTTCAGCCTCTTTCTTTCCTTCCTTTTTATCAAATTCCTTCTTTGATTTCTCCTCTTCCTTCTGACTCTCCTCATCTTTTTTCCCTTGCTTTTTGGGCTTTTCTTCTGGTCCTTTTTTCTTTGCCTTCTCCTCCTCATTAACACTAAAACACGAACAGTATTTAGGCACCATGTCCACTACCTACAGCGACTTTAAAAATGACATTTTAACTCAGTAAGTTGATTTTTTTAACCACAGAATATTAAAAATTACGAAATTAATTCACTTTCGGTTAATTTAATGCCTTTTGAAAAAATACTTTGTCTTCTTCTAAAATTAAAGCCCAGGAACTGTGGGGGAAAAAACCCATACAAATAAATAATAGTATGGAGGCTCCAATGAAACTAACTTTAATATAAGTCCATAGATCCAAACCTAAGAAGTTCGTGCTCAGCAGGTTCTCCACATACATATGGGTCTGCAGGACCAAGGGTGCATATACTGTAAACTAGGTTTATAAAGTACCCTTATTTAAGGTGTACATATACCAAAACTGTGCATTTGCTAATTTATAGAAAAGTAAACCAATGCCCAACTTTTCCTCGAGTTTGCAGAAGCACTAAGGACTTGACATAAGAACTGAAGACGGCAAAAACAAAATTTAGGTAACTAATAGGGTTGGAATTCCATCAGAAGAGACTTCTGAAACAAAAAATGCAAGAAAAAAAAAATCACTATTTCAATTTTGTGTGATCTTGTATTTTCTCTTAGTAAATATCTTTCCTCTTCACTCAGCAGGAATTTGGCGCAGAATTTACAAGTTAGGAAATTCAAGATTTTCTGTCGCTTGTTCCAGAAATGTAGTACCTTGAGTTACTCTGTACTATAACTACATCAACAGAAACAGTAACTCATACTGAGCACTAATGGGGCAAAAACTGTCAGGAACTCACTGCTAACTATGAAGTCTTAACATAAGAAACAACACTGTTTACAATGAAGAAACTTTAATTTTAGAATTAAGGAAAAAAACGTAACTCACAGGTCACCCTCAGAAAGACATGATGGTTTCACCAACTTGGGTCTCCCTCTTGGTTTTGGAACTTTTACTTCAGAAGCTAGTAGTTATACAGAAATAACAGGTTAGTCCACAGCCACTACCTACTCCTTGTCTATGTGGAAAGATTCTTACTCAACAGACATAAGCTACTCTTAAATCAAATAAGTTAAAGTGTTGGTAGTTTTTCAGCTGACTGGTAAATTAAAAACTTCGGTGTTTTTCAGCCACAGTCTCCAACTACCAATTCTTGTGCTTTTTACAAACCATACAGTTAGATTTGTTTCACACATTGCATAACTAATACAAACAAGTCTTAAATTAGACAATGAGAAAGTCTGAAATTAGAGAATGAATTCACTTAGTGCCCACATTAATACAGTTTGTTATCCATATTTTTAGATGTATCATGGGACTTCTATCACTCTTCATGGTAACAACCCACTATCAGGAAGTTCTACCACCACACTGTAGTGCAGATCAAACCCCTGCATTTCCTCAGACTCAGTACATTCTTAGGAGTAAGACAAACAGCATGTCTGTCTTCTTGGCACCTATATACTTCAAATGCTTTTCCAGTACCACAGTGAACATGTGGTCAGGAAACCCAACACTCACTATTTAAAGTCTTGTTGGTTTTAGCACGGAGCACAGCTTAACAAGAGATGAGGGCATCATATCAACACCAGAAAAGGCTTTATAGTACACTTTCCAAAAAGGTATTTTATACTGGAGGCAAAAGCACCTCTTATAAATCCTTTCCTGCTCTTACAGATAGCAGTTAGTAAAAAACAGCAAAAAATGGTAAAGATAAAACCACAAATATTAAAGATGTACATTTGGTACATGTAATAAATGACAGAGGGGCATGAATTAATATTTAAATTTCCTAACAACTCCCAAGGCAAAAGTAAATAAGTCTATTTAACTGTGGTTGCACTGTTTTTACATTGTCAGCAGATACAGATGACTGAATTCTTTGTTTCCCTGGCTGGATGCTCATACAACATACTTAACTGCTGCAAGAACTGTTTTCTCTTGTATTAATGATCAAGATAATCTGCAAGTTTACCATAAAACTTACAATAGATCATTGCTACTTGAAAAGAAACAGGCACTATAGTGTCACCAAATGATTCTAATTATACATTTTAAAAAAGCAAGTTGTATTGTTTTTTAATTTGTCTATCAACCTACAGACTGCCTTAAACATCTTTTTAAACAAGTCTCTCCAGCTCTTAGCTTTTTTTTCTTGTCCTCAGAGCTCCACCTACAGGTTTGTTGTTCCCCCAGTTCTCTTGTGTTTTATGGATATTCTAACACAATCAAAGTAGTTTGTAGACCTTTAATGTATATAAACTTTTATGGAGCAAAAATGCAGAGAGAGCTCTTATCACATATTTATACTTTAGCAGTATTTTATGAAGAAGGCTTTTCTAAAGGTAATAATTGTATCCAAAACCAGTCTTTAATTTCAAAGACTGAGCATTAATGCTAACAATTTAAATCCATTTATGTCCTAAATTCATCAGTTTGAGATGAGGTTCTCATTATAATCTATCAGCAAAGCCCACCTTTAGCATGAAAAAATACTCTGTAGTATTTTAGGGGAAGGAGACAACTCCCTGACTAATTCTACACAGATATTTCTGTGGTGAAAAAAATTAGATAATTCTTCTGAAGTTACCTGCTGGTCTTCCTCTTTTGGGGCTTACTTTTGGAGACACTGGCATAGGAGCTGCTGCTGCTCCCACTGCTGCTTCCTCAGCTTCAGCTCGTTTTTCAGACTAATTTAAAGAATGAATTTCACAAGTGAAAAAAATACATGACCCCAGTATCTCAATTACTTTCTCAAACAACAGTTTTAAACTTCTAGAAATAAATTATTATGCTATTGGTTGTACACATGAAAAAGTTTCCAAATTCAGTAACAGATTATATTTAAGTATTACTAATTTGACCCTCTCCATACCATCACTACCTGGTAAGAAATGTTTCATATAAATTCAACCAGCCCATTCATCTTCAGAACAAACTTATCTTGGTACAATAAAGCAAGGAGATTACTTGTAAGTATTTTTAAGATCACCATAACAGCACACCAAAACCCAGTTTTAAGCAGGCAAGTTCATATTTCCACCTCCCAAATACTCTTCTTTTACAGTATCCCATCATCACCCAAGCTGCATCAAAGTATCAAGGCAATAGGTGGAGCTATCCAGAAAAATACCTGCTTCCAGCTCTACAGACCAATGTTATTCACCATGAAAAATTGTATGTTGGCCTGCAGCAATGGGACATAATGACCTGTAACTACACAGTCATTTCAGGGGGTTTGGGTTGGAAAGATGGATAGAACTTATAACAAAAGACCTCGATGAAAAGATACATATCTCCCCGCAGAAACAGTCCCTATCCATACATACAGATGAAAAGAATTGAGAAAAATTTCAACTGGAAAAAACAGTCAAGAATTTAGCATCTTGTATGCAGGACAACAAAGAGTATAGGTACAGCATGCACTTTACCTGTGACAAACATACTAGTCACAGATTTTCCCAAATTGAAGACATCAGAAAATCACAAATTTGTGAAAAACAGAAGTATTTCAGATATTGGTTCAGTGTGATAAAGATGTTAAAACATAGACTGTTTTATTAGCAGCCTAGCAACAGCTTATATCTTATTTTTTTCTTACTTGTAATAGGTTTTTTGGGAAAGATGGGAACTCCATATTCCACATCAAGTTCAAACAGAATTAAGACTTGTAAAACACACTCTGGGAAAACCTTCATTTCCACAAATCTTTCTGACATTTGAAAAAGGGGAGAAGGGTGTCAAGCACTTCAACTTATGCATAATCTGTCATTAAAGAAAATAACATTCAGTATTATCACAGCTGAAAAATTCCAGTAAGGGAACTAATTAAATGCACTGTTACCTTTCTTTTTCTTCCTCTTCTAGCAACTTTAGGAATAGAAGCATCATTTGTTTTCATCACATCCTGTGAAGATGAAAAACAGTGCAAAGAGTCTTAAAAAACAAAGATATTTATTGAAATTATTCTAAGTATTTTTCACAACTGAAGCCTCTAGCACATAGTTTAAACAAGAATCCTGTAACGTATATGAAGACACTTCCTGCTTTTAAATTATTAAAGTCATGATTATGGCTTTAAACTGAATAAGGGTAGGTTTAGATTAGTTATTAGGTAGAAATTCTTAACTGTAAGGGTGGTGACGCACTGGAACAGGTTGTCCAAAGAAGCTATGGATGCACCATCCCTGGAAGTGCTCAAGGCCAGGTTGGATAGGGCTTTGAACAACCTGTTCTAGTGGAAGATATCCCTGCCCATGGCAGTGCGATCGGAACCAGATGATCTTTAAGGTCCCTTCCAACTCAAACCATTCTATGATTATCTGGTACTCAGGACTTTTTCCTGAAAGATAAAAAAATAAACTAAGTACTAAATAATATTCTGTTCTAAATAAAGGTATGTAGTGATGCTTCAGTCTGTCTGAAGTCTTTATTTAGTCCTCAAGAAAAGTACATTTGCAATACAGAGTAAGTGATAAAACCCACGGTGTTCCACCAGTTTTAATTCAAGTCATAGAAAAGTCAGACTAAGTTTCCCCTCTGAAGAAAACTACAGTTCTGGGAGCTTCAATGAGAGGTCTAAACATGAGTGAACACACAGAAAGTTTTATATAATTAAACAACTCCCGAGACTGTCACAGAGTAATAACTATAGTGTCTGAATACTCAGTAATAGATTTACACCAATCAACATATTAAGATCTTTACTGGTACACAGAAAAAGCTCTAACATACTTCTTTAATGTTTTTGTCTGAAGGTGGATCATCTTCCTTTGAAGTATCCATCTCCTTTTCTTCTGTTTCAGCTTCCGTAGGTAAGTTATTATCCCCTTTAGGGGATAACTGCAAAGGGAGTCAACATGGGGTAAAAAAAATGCATTAGGAGGTATTTTACAGTGAAAAGAGAACATGCTATTTACTATCAGGCTGTTCTTCACTTTAAATAGTTTAAATCGACAGATTTAAGTACCCACTCAAAGCTTGACTGTACTGGAACACTTCCTCCTGCAGCATCTCTCTTACAAGGAAAGGCTGAGGGAGCTGGGCCTGTTCAGCCTTGACAAGAGACAACTGAGAGGGGACCTCATCAATGTCTCTAAGTGTCTGAAAGGAGGGTGTCAAGAGGATGGAGCCAGGCTCTTCCAGGTGGTACCAAGCAATAGGACAAGAGGCAATGGGCAGAAACTGATGCACAGGAAGTTCCATCTGTACATGAGGAAGAACTTTACTGTGAGGGTGACCACGCACTGGACCAGATGGCTTAGGGAGGTTGTGAAGTCTTCCTCACTGGAGATAATTAAGAACCATCTAAATGCAATTCTGTTCCATATGCTGTAGGATGACCCTGCTTAAGCAGAGGGTGGGACCAGATGACCCACTGTGGTTCCTTCCAACCTGACACATTCTGTCATTCTGTGTTGAATAACCCTTTGTCTAGTTCAGCCCACCTGTTGTGGCCATACCTCCCAAGTTCTTGTGAACCTGCTTGGCAAAAACTAAAACAGCGTGTTATTGTTGTTATATAATAATATAATATATCATAATAATAATATATAATAATAACAGTGTGTTGTTATTGTCATACTAAATCAAAAATACAGTATTGCACCAGCTACTAAGACGAAAACTAACTCTATCCCAGACAAAACCAGGACAAGTAGTAAACAGACCACAAACAAGTTGTTTCATCTTTTGTAGATTGTAATTTCTGCCTTTGTTCCTGTTTTGTTGGCATTTTTAAACCTTAAAAATACTAGGTTTTGTTTCAGGTAAGCAGTTAAGACTTGAAAAAATCAAGTGTTCGTAATAATTTACTTGAAAATAATCAACATTTCCTTGCAGCCTATGTATCTGCGTGTTTTTAAGATTTTCAGTTCTTTCAACTTGAATACTAGTGCCTTATCCCACTTGCAAGCCCTTCTTTTGCAATTCCTTTTTAAAGTAGCTAGTTTTTAAGATCTCAACATTAAACAAAGCAACTATCACACAATATTCCTAATTACCTGAACACATGTAATATCACTGAATCTTTTTACAGAATACAATTTTTTAAGACGGAAGAATTATTGGCTCTCTAAAACCAGAGGAAACCAGAGTACAAGGACTGGTTGACAGAATTTTATAGCTTTATTACTACAAAAAGAGAAGAAATTTGCTCCATATTTTGCCTTAAGCTGATTGGGACTAATAACAGAAATCTAGGTAAAAGGACCCGTTCAGGATCTTCCACTGCATCTTCATGTTTAAACTGCTCTTACATCTTCCTGTTTCTCTTCCACACTGACAGCACTAAACAGCCTAAAAGCACTTTTCATGAGAAACATGAAGCTTAAGTCATTGGCATCCCCACTAGCACATATTGCTTGAGGCATGAATTCACAGTGAAGCAAACTGATTAATCAGCCCAGTTTAAAAAAAGCTTCCCCCTTGCAGTAGCAAACACTAAGAACAAATGCTTTTATCAGCAGCATGCCTGGGCAAGAACAGCATTGGTTTACTAACACTGTCAGCAAATTATGTGTTGAAGAGTGCTCCTAAGGTATAGTAGACAGAACCCAAATCACCCTTAACTTCTGCATGTGGAAGTAGTAAATAAGAAACTCTAGACAGCAACAAGTTGGGAGAAATAATTCATCAATAACCCTGTAGTCTCCAACTTATCAGTATACTACCAGTAGACTAACTTTTTTCCTCCAATCAGAGGACTTTTTTATTCTTGAATAAACAAGCCATTACAGCTACTGGACACTAACCCCAGATAAGGAACACCTGCTATGTGTTTGACACACTGTATATTGCTCATTTGCCGCTAAGAATCAATATTAAAGGATGGCCAACAACACTTACAGAAAAACTACATTAAAATCTGTGTAAATAATCAAAATGAAAACAGGCAGAATAAAGGCAAGTCTATTCAAAACAGACTGTTATTTAAGTTAATGGCACTACTTATCGTGTAGAGTAGTAATTTCCAAAAATTAGTTAGAAATAAATGAGATACGATAAATGTACTAGTCCCACCTGCATCACAATTTTTCTCACTTTAGGATTCTATTCTTCTTAAAAACACTGAGAAGAGTTGACAAAACACAACATCTCTTCCATGCCATATGAAAAATACTCCCATATGGACGTAACAAAACACTCAAGAATAGAGAAGTTAAAAGCAGTGTACTACACTAGTATTATTAATTGTACAGTACGCAAGGAAGCTTCACCTCCTACAGTACAAACTACACACAGCACCAATAAGATGAAACAATGATGTTTCAGGCAGAAAAACATTTTTCTTTTTAGTATGAATACAATATATTGTAAAAGAATTAAATCTTGTTTTGGAAGGATTCTAAGGTATGCACACATTTACAAAGTGAAGAAGCTGAACTCTGTATAAACTACTGTATACTGATGACTCACAGATACTTTTATGACTCAAGAGTTAAACTGATACAGCTATGAAATCGTCTATATTCTGATTAGTTGATTAAGAGTATGGCCAAATTCAAACTGATTCTTATAATCTGTTCTGGCAAACACACTGAAGTACCCTTTCAGCCATGACAGACCCTAATGATCTGTTTGGCTTTTCAACAAAAGCCATCATAATTTTAAGTGACAGTCATACCTGTCTATGGTACTAAAAATTCTTCAAAAGCTCAAAACCAGAAACTTTAAGCTAATTCTTGGTGATCAGTTCCAACTTCTCCTGCCCAGGAAGTACCATATGAATTTGATTCATTATTATTTAGAAATATAGGCTGGTAAGAAAATTAATTTTCAAAAACACATATAGTACCATAAAAGGAATACAGAAAGACAAAAATATTACTGTAAGTATATCTGAAAAGAAACAAATGCAAGACAGTTACAACAGTAAGCCACTGTTAGTTTAAAATATTTAGGTAAAAACTTGGCAATAAAAATGTTTCTGGCAGAATAAAGCAGAAATTCAGTCACTTACTTTTGGGACAGAACACTTTTTTTTTTTGGCTCCTGCTTTTTCTTCACTTCCTTCAGCAGACTCCTGACTGCTTTCTTCAACAGTTTCATTGATAGGAGTGTTAATGGTTGGATGGGGCTTCAATATAACAAAAACATCAAAAATGAGATCTAAATCCCTTCCTCAACTGATGTGGGTTCTCCCACATACATTACTAAAGAAAGCATCATGCCAAAGAAACCTTTTATTAGGATTACATGAATATTAAATATATCTTATTTAATTTCCACTGTTTTCAATTTAAATCGCAACTTCCTTATTAAACTTTCAAGCTCTAATGCTGTAACAACTTATTTTCACATTACTAATACTGCAATATAGGGTTTTTCTTATGTGTAATATACCTGAAAGGTAAAAAATTTTAAAAGTTTGTTTTGATCTGATGCTACTGTAAAGAAGTATATTTTTAATAATCTATTGATTCTAAGTAATCCAACTACCCATTCCTAAAACGTAAGCAGAAAATATTACAGCAAGGTAATTACAGAATTAAAGTTAAAACCACAGAAACAGAGGAGATAAGGTCTAAAATACTCCTTTTTATTCAATTACATTGTGGATGGCTTTCTCCCTCTTACATATTAGCTGCTTCAAACAAAGCTGGCATTTTTAATTTTTCCCCCATTGAGGATGTGGGTTTGGGTTTAAGCAGAAGCCACAGGCTCCTTTCTCAAAATCCCTTACTAGCAGTTACAAGAAACATCTGCAAAGTATAAATACTGCTCTCAGAACATTCCAGTTCTGGGAATCAAACAGAAAATATGGCTCTCAGAAGGCCATACTAAAACTATACCCAGTAAAAGGACAGAAAAACTATGAACAGAATTGCAAGGGAATCCCCCTCCCTTTAATATTATCTTGCATCCAGAACAAAAACTCGACTCTGCCAACATCTTCATTCCCCTCTGACCATACCCACTACTTGTCTGAACACAAAATTATCTACTCATTCTGAATTTTTAAGCTCTGACACCTACTGTGTTTCCTGCTACTGTCCAGTAACTGTGTTTCACTTAGCTCTAAGAATCTTTCTTAAAATCAAAGAATTGGATACAGATAAAACAAAGAGATCGAGGAATATATTAAGATACATTAATCTCCAAGACCTCACCTAAAAAGTTGTCCAT
The DNA here is from genome assembly GCF_001604755.1 of Lepidothrix coronata. Taxonomy (NCBI): domain Eukaryota; kingdom Metazoa; phylum Chordata; class Aves; order Passeriformes; family Pipridae; genus Lepidothrix; species Lepidothrix coronata. Next base: position 353,226 of record NW_016690497.1, on the reverse strand, counting down.
TCACCTATGCACTGAATACCAGAACACATTAGCAGGCCATAGTGCACTATTCTACTTTAAAATGCTGTTGGGAAAACAGTGTATTTACTCATCAGTGTCTACATTACCTTTCCTCTCAGTTTTCATAAGCAACTACTTGTCTTCACTTTTGAGATCCCTCGCTGCCTACACTGATCGCTCATGCTCTGCAACAGCGGGCAGGTGCTGGTGACATGGGTGGAACACAGTCTGTCACTACTCCGAGCTGGCCTGGGTAACTGGCTGGCAAGGGGTGAACTGACCCACCCAACACCCCACCTCACCTGGGAGCACATGGTAACTCCACCCAAGTGGCAAATGAGAAGGAGAAGATGGATGAGACAGAGGGATGCTCATGCACAGAACAATATGCATGCACAGGGCACGAGGGACTCCAGGGAAAAAGAGATGCTACATCATGATGGTGGTAAGTGGAGGCACACAAGGCATTGCTCAAACCAAGCTCCAGCCCAGAGGGGCTGCCTGAAGTTGAGGAGTACAAGTAGTGCAGATAGCTTATGTCACTGCAGATTGAACTGCGGGTGGCAGGAGCCCGAGGCAAGAGACCTTGAACTGGCTCCGACCCCTTGCATAACAAAGTGCACAGGGACCTGTGGCACCAGCCAGGTGACCAGACACTCAGAGATACAACAGGAGACAAGGACTCAGCTAGAAGACTCCGCATTTCCAGGCTTAGCCTGTAAGGGTATAAATATCCAGGGCTTCCTTTGTGTGGGGTCCCTCCCAGGAAGCACCCAAGTCTATTTTTCTGTGGTTGCACCATGATTAAATTATTTTAAGGATCCAGATGTTTGAGACTCTGCTAAAGGAAATCGAGGGTTGAGCCAAAAAGAAAACCTGTCTGACTGTGTGAGTGTGGGGTGTGTAGGGAGTTGACAGAGCACCCGTCGGATCACTGGAGCTTTCTGCTGCTCAGGTGGTGCGAGTGTGAGTGCCAGGGCAGAAAAAACTAAATCATTAGTGTTATCAACAGGATTCTTACACTAAATGCAAAATACAGCACTGCACCAGCTACTAAGAAGAAATCTAATTCTATTCCAGGCGAAACCAGGCCATTACAATCAAGCTCACTTAAACATGCATTCCCCCTTAAGTTCATCAGGGCTGAACAGTCCCAGCCCTCTGAGCCTCACAGCAGAGATGCTTCAGTCCATCATCTCCATGGCCCTTCATGGGTTTCTCTGTCCAGTATGTCTATGTTCCTCTTGTACTGAGTAGCCCACAACTGGATACAGGACTCCATCCCTACTTAGAAAAATTTCTTTTTCCAGTAATTTTAAGGCTCACTTATAGGAGAAGATTTTAAATAAAACCTGTGGAACAAAAAGCTTTTTTTTTTCCCCTTTTAAGTAAAAATTGCAAAGAATAACCCAATGGTTCTAGATAGAATCTGACAAAGAAAGACGCTGTGAAAAGTGCTACCGCTGAAGCTGAAGAATCTGAATGGAACTCAAAAAGTGAAAGGACCACCCCACAGAAAAGCTGCTACACTAAGAAAACAGTCTGCACATATCTCTTGGCAGCATGTTATGTTATTTCTAATTGGACACATATTTAGGAATGTCTGAGACGCTACTGCAAGCACTGCTTTATGGAAGTGACTGATTCCTGTAGCGAACAAAACATTAGACAAACCTGTTACTGTTGAATACTTAATACCCAGATATTCATTTAGTTAGAATGACTGGTAACATACAAGTTACAGTTCACAACTGCCTCAGCCACCCACGAGCATTTCTTAATTGTCACAATGAGGACAGTGAGAAGATAACAACTTGTATCGTATGGTAGGGTCACAGTTTGAAACTGCCCCCCTCTCCGAGAGTTCAGGGGGGCTCAGAGGTGATTCGGCGCCAGGGCAGTGTTCCCTGGAGAGCCAATCACCATCCATTTTGAGCTTCTGCTCAAAATCATATATATACAGCACCGGAAGCAGTTGGCAGTGTTGTGCTGTTGGTGTCTGCTGCATGTAGGTGGAGAAGGCAAGGGCGTGGCTGAGCTCCTTCTTTCCCCCCTCCGGGGGGGCAGAGGGGAGCCCTGCGGCCCCACCAACTCTGCCTAGGCCAGAGTTGGAGGTAGCATTGAAGTGAGTGTTTGTGAGGCCTGAAAGTTTCTCTCCGGTGTTAGTATAAATTGTGGGAAGGGGTGGGGGAGCCTGAAAATTGGATTTTAGATTTCTAATGTGGCTCAAACTGCTACAGGTAGCAGAAAAAATCTGTCCCTTATGATTACAGTCCTTCTCACTGTCATGAGGGGATTAGCATCTCCCCATATCCTGAAGCAAAAAACTGTACATCTGGAATACATCAGCTCTCAACAACACTTCAGAAACTCCTTAATCTTTATCCATGTTCTCCTTCAAACTAGAAACACAGTAACTTGGGATATCTTATGAAGCAGCAATTAATTGGTGCTGAAATGGCAACCTGGCATGTGTAAGCACAGCAAATAAAAGATAATTCTTTTTCTTATTACTGCAGTATTGCCTAGAAGACCCAGTATGTGATCAGGGTCAGTGTACATCCAGTGTGCATAACAAAACTAAGAGCTCACAGAATGTTCAGAGAAGGTAGGCAAAGACAAAATTAGCAAGGCAATTTCTTTGTCTTCAGATCAAATTTGGGTCTTTTTATGGGTAGCATTGCACAGCTCAGTCTAAGCTTGGAAGACTTACCAAGAGGTAATAAATGAGGAACTACTGATGGACAAAAATTGAATAAAGTCATGTGACAGGGGGCAAAAAGCAGACATCACATTGCTTCCAACTGCTAGAATGAAAATACTGCACACTAAGAAAGGATGTACTGAAATCTTACAAGGATACTTGTGGAGAAAGGTACTTGGTTTTAGAATACAGAGACAAGTAAAGTGACCAAGATTTCAAAAAAACACCGCTTTTCAAGCACAGTTCCAAAAATAAGTATCTCAGGAATACATACAGTTGTAAGTACATTTATGTACATAGTTAAAAGTAAAACCTGATGTGCACTGTAAAAAGTGTTAAACTTTTAGCCTCGTGCTCCAAAACTGTCAACATGATCTCTCATGAGCTTACTACGTTAAGCGGATATCTCCATCTGAACAAACCCCATCTCTTTATGCTATCAATACTAGACACCAATTAAAAAAAATTAAAAATTTTAAAATATATGAAAATTTGTCTAACCTGCAGTTAAATAAGAGCAATAATTTATAACTCTACAGCAGGAAAGCACTTATTGCCTTTCTCCCTTCCCACAAAAGCAACAAAGATTTGCAGCCTCTGCATAACTTACCTGCTGATGAGAGAATTTCACTTTGGGATTATTGTCAATTTCCCACAACCCTTCATTAAAACCCTTTCTTTTATTTGGTTTGCCATATTTATCTTTATTTTCTGAGTAAGGGAATATGTCCTTTGGTCCCAAAAATGCCCTTAAGGAGAGAAAGAACAAAATTCACATTTTCAATGGTTAGTCTTTTCAAAGAAGTATCGACCAAATGTTATTAAGATATTAAATTCATCACTACTGTAACAACTATTCTGCTACATAAACATCCTTAGTTTTTTAAACTTTCACTTTCAACAGCCCAAGGTTTCCCTTACTGCCACCACACATATATAGACTTCCCTCCTTCCCAGAGTGTTGAGTGTCTAAGCGAGAAGTGGTCAATGCTGCATCTTAAGATTGCAGCTGACAGGTCAACCACCTACTGTGAACCAGATCAACTAAAAACCATTTAGCTTACAAACAAACAGAAAGAGCAACTGCTTCCTTAGGAGAAAAAAAATCAGGCTTAAGTGTGAGGAATAAAGAATCCTTGAATCTGGACAATGAAAAGCAAGAGCACAAGCTAAAGGAGATGAAATGGTTTCAACATTTCAAAATTATTAAATTAAAAATAAGTTAAAATTTAAAGCTTAAGAATATGGTTTGGGACATGAAAAAACACCACCTGAATACACTGACTGCCCACATCTTTTCAAGAATGCTATGCAATTCAGCATTAATACAGTAGTTTTCTAGAGGGTAACAGGACCTCATAACTTGATTTATGAAAGTTAAATAATAAAAACTTTAAGATGTTTTTTACTTTAAGCTTCTCCACATGCCATTTTCTTCATGAAGTAAACATGAAAACTATTTTACATAATATACTCTTGTAGTAGAGGTCTTGATGCTCCCTGGGTATCTTTCAGACAATGACAGACTCCTGCACAGCACTATCCCTATTGTAAGCTAACGAATGATTTTACCTATTAGCTTTTCTCATATGATAAAGTCACAGTATCCACTACTAGCTTCCCAGAGTCAGACTTCAGAAAACAAGGTACCATGTTACTGAGAACCAATTTTCTGGTTCATGCTGAAGAACAAAGACTATTTAATTCCTGCTCTCCCTTCACAACCTTTCGAAGTAAGGATTTCACCATAGCAATCCATATGCTGCTACCAGAAAAAGACCACACTTTGGTGGTACCTTCTGAATTTCACTCTTTGCCTAGATATAGCTTTGTCTGATCGCAAATATATGAGATCCAACTATTTGAAAATTTGCAGGTATTTGCTTTCTAAAGTATTGGAAGAGTTAAGTACTGTTAAGCTCCACTCCACTATTTCCTTCATCATCCTTAAAAGAAGGAGCTACTTGAGACTTACACCCTACTAAACAAAGGAGAAAGAAAAAAGAACACCTCATAGAAAGCTTAAGCATTTTCGCTCCAACAGTAAACACTCATCTATGTGCACAAGGTACTAAGTAAGCCACTGTCAGAATAGACTGGAAATCACCTACCTCATGGCAAGAGACAGAGACAATTCAGCCAGTGTGGGAAATGTGCACCTGCAAAGCCTATTTACCCAGACCAAAAAAGATGGGGAGGAAGACAAAGAGAAACTGGGAGGGCGAAAAACTGGAAAAACACTGCCTCCCTTCTTCCCTGTCCTTTTTCCAAAGTCTGTAAGCCTTTACCCATATTGATCAGACATTGAAAAACATCTGAAACCAGCTGCTGTGATAAGGTCACGGTGCTTACTGGGTTGCTGTAGTTAAATCCCCATATACCAAAAAAGAAAAAGAAACAAGAAAATTGAATGAAGAGAGATTATCCTAATACACAGGCTCCAGAAACTAGAGTTCAGGTGACCTTCTCTCTGTGACCAAATAAAATTTGCACTGATGTGTTTACTGGCACAACATATTCAAATGAAGCTTTTATTAAAATACTGTTTATTTTGTTACTCTCCCCAAGCAGTAAAACAGTTGGGGTTTTTTTAAAAAATTATGAGAAAACAAAGAAAAAAGTACAAGATTATACTTGTTTGCAATAATCTGCAAAACTGAATTAATATTATTCCTAAAAGTCAAGTAAGAATTACTCCCAAACCAGTCTTGTTTTCCTTTTTCCCCACAGTTCTGTTTTCGTGTTGTAACTATCCACTTTTTAGCATAATCAAACTAATTTTGTGGATTTTCAGAGTTGCCACTACTTACAGTAAGCCGAACTGTATATGTACAGCCTACTAACATGCTGGAGGTACAGAGTGTCTAACTTTGCACAGGTGTGTAAGATTTAACTGCGAGAAGCACAGCAGAGAACAAGTTTACCAAATTTACTTTATTTCTCATGAAAAAGTACAGAAAATTGTTAACTCGACGTAATTCCTGATGGATCCCTAAGTCACTATTTACAACTACAAACCTAAACAAAACATGGAATATCATTCTCCAGTTTTACCTGATCTGCTCCTTCCTATTGTTACTTACAGGTATCTGCTGTAAGCAGTAAGTGAAAAAAAGAAGTATAAGAGTTTCATCTGCTACCACTTTACAGAGCACTAGGTAAGCAACATGCTTAACAAACACTGGGAGACAGCTGGGTCATGGAACACCCTGTACATTGCTATATGTATGAAATGAAGGTAAGAAATTTCTCTTTGTTCTATGGATCTCTGAAATGCAGCAAACTGGAAGCCACAGCCTAACAAAAAACAATTGCAGTAAAACTTTATTTTCTAACCATATCAATGAGTGAGGACTAGACATTTCAAATTTACTCACATAAAGTACAAAAAAACCCCCAGTCACCAAACCTTCCCAACTCACACATCTCTCAGGAGCCTAAGCTAAATCTGAAGTTGGCCATGATGCCTCACAAAATTTGCAAAGATATTTTTAAAGGTTTAGATAAGGAGTTCTGTCTCCCTTATATTCAACCTGTATTCCTAAACTTACAACTGCACAAAGCCTCAGTGCAATACAGAATGACACACATATTATCAGGAACAGAATCAAAGCAGTATCACCTTTCAGTGGCCAAAAAAAAAAATCTAAGAAAAAAAAGGCAACCTGCCACATTGTTTAAAATGGTAATTAAAAAAATGGACAAGACAAACCTCGCTACCTTGAATCAAATTCCAGGAACCCCTCTTTACTCACAAAACCACACATACACACAAACCACAACCAAACTAAAAACATTAAAAGATCTACTGAAAGATGAGACCACTTAAACAAAACCATACGAGCCAAGCATATAGAAATATTTTTCATCAGAAAAATCACTTCTTAAAAAAGTACAAAGAACAAAGTAACAAGTGATGTCAAGAGAGTAAGGGATGACTATTCTTTAATTCAACTTCTTGTCTAAGCGTGGCTTACTAAAAGATAGATGCAAACTACCAGATTAAGGCAATTTCAATAGATTTAATAAAATGAAGAGAAAAAAGCAAGGTCTTGCCACAAAACGCAAGAAATGGAGTACTTGTATACACAACTTTTATCTCTGACCTGCCATTTTATTAAGAAAAACAGAAGAATTAAAAGCACACCAGTACAGGTTTTAGTTTGGGATTTTTTTAAAATAACTCAACAAATGGAGCACTGAATCTGATGTTACAGATCTACACTAACACAACCAGTCATGCTACAAAGTAACACAATACCTTTCAAAAAGACAGAACTGCATAAATCCCAGCATATTAACAATCAAATTCAGCAGTGGAAGATATACAGTCCCTCAAAGCAAATGCCAGCATTGCTGAGAGTCCCCAGAGATCAGTATTTTGCTGGCTGACAGGTGTAAAGCTAACTGCACTTCCTCATTTTTCTCTATAGATCTCATAAAAAATAACAACACCCACAATCCAAAACCTCTCTAGAAAAAAAACCCACAACAACCCCAATACATGATCATCTGTCTGTTTCTCAAATTTTGACTACTACGCCGTTCTCAGCCTTATTTCACTTTCTTTGAGAATATATTATTGAGCATTTTGAGGATATATAGGACTATAATTAAAACTCATTACTGAAAAAGGAAAAAAAACCATCAGTCATACCACTGTGCGTATGATTTTTTTCCTTCTGATTAACAAAGTGTACACAATATGCTTATGGTCTACTGTTCACTTGAACAGTTTAAGCAAATGTTAGAGAAGCATGACTTGACAAAAGAGATTAATTTAGGAAGAACTGGTCTGTTAATTAATACAATAGTTAAAAATACATGACATTCAGAGAAGATGATAACTTCTTGTCACCGCATTTTAGAATGAAAAAAATATGACCCCTAAATATAAAGGACTTACGTCTCATGGGTGCCAAAAAAGAAAATAGGCATTTTATTCATAGGAGGTTTTACTGCTCCATCAGGAACTTCATCCACCTAAGGAAAACACAGACCATAATTCAAGTCAAATAACAGTTAAGAACTGTCTGGGGGAAATAAGTAAAAGCATTAAGCACTAAACAGGAATAAAAAAGCTTCTTTACAGAGAACTAAAGTAGGTCTTGAGAGCTCTTTTTAGATGTATGTTAAAAAATACAGTAGAATCAAAAACAGTATTAGCAACAATTGAAAATGACAACACTTCTAATTTACAGCAACACTCTTCATATGACTACTTCTTTTAAAAAGAGAGATATGATGTGCTACAGATAAAAAGATCAACTCAATTCCATACATGTACCTCCCTTCCTTAAGCAAAAGCAACAGAAAGACTTCCCACCCTTATGCTGACTTGATAACTTGCTGAAGTTCAAGTACTACCAAAAGCGTAATAAACTTTAAAAAAACCCCAAACAACTCCTAAGTCAGCATCTTAGCTAAATACTGTTTTAGCTACATTTCCACAGCCATCAAATGACCCACAGCAGTCCCAGAACCTGGCATGCCTCTTCCACAGGAGCAAGGAGAGCCTACTAAAGGACTGGACAAGCTACTATAAAACTTAGCCTATTTAACAGGAAGCATGGTAAAAATAGCTGACTTAGGAGTAACACTGTCAGAACTTCGTATTTTCCTTTAGCCAAAGAAGAGCAGTTATTTGGGAACAGTATTTTTGCACAGATAGGGGCCTGCACGGCTCCAGCATCACACTACCATAGAGAGGTCTTCATTCCTGAAAGCCGAGTTACACAAATTAGGACAACTAATCACTACTGAACAGGGCTACTTGTTCGCAGCAGCACTTGTTAGGGGCCTGCAGTGTGACTGAGAAGCCGCTTCCACTCTCGGGAGTACGGCCGTGCCCTCCCTCAGAGGAGGGAGGCTGGAGGCCTGAGGCCCTGTCCCGCACAGGTGTGTGAGCGCATCCCGCACAGAACGGAGGAGGGCGACGAGGGGGAGTCTTACCCTGGCCGGCCAATGCGGATAACCTTTCATCTTGGCAAAGATCAGGTCTCCAGGTTTGAAATCTCGGCTCATGTTTTCTCACCGACGTGCCGCCCTGTTACCGCCAGACGAGCGGGCCAAGGAAGAGCTCTGCGCCTAGAGCACCCGTCGAGGCTCTGCCGGCCGCCCGAGGTGCCCCTCGCTGCAGGGATAAACACACAGGAGCGGTGGGGCGGGCACAAGGGCAACACGCGAGGGCACGTCTGCAAGGCCGAGCGGCCCCGGCCGGAGCTACCGCGCCGCGCCCGCCCCTCGCCCCCGCCGGGAGACCCCCGAGGCGCCACGCGGGCAAGGCCCAGCCGCCCGCCGCGCCCGCCCTCCGCATCCCCCCCCAGGCCCGGCCGGCCACCCGCCCCCACGGGCACGATGGCGCGGGAGCGCAGCGCGGGGGGCGTATGAGGAACTCTGACCGTCCGCCTGCCCTCCCTCCCTCTCTCTGTCCACCCATCAACCCATCCATTTCTCCCTCCAACCTTCCTTTCTTCCTTCCCTCCCTCCCGCCGCCTCACCAGGTCGCTCCCGCTGTCCACCGCCCTGGCTCCCGGCCCGCCGCCCGCCGCGGGAAACACGGTCACGCCCCCCCTCCCGCCTGAGGGCGGCACCGCCCGGCACATTGCAACGCGGCGGCGGGGGAGCTCCGCGCTGGCGGGAGGAACAGACGTAAAACAGACGGCTCAGCTCCCACCTCCGCGCCTGGGAAAAACGCAGGCAGCCAGGAAGGGCAGCCGTCCGCCGGCCTCGAGGCAGGGCTGGGGGAAGGAATGGAGCGAGACTCCTTCTCCCTTCAGCCATAGAAGTGGTTCGTTCCACCCCAGTGGGGGCGGGGCAGGGGGAGAGGAAGAGGAGCAGGAGGAGCCGTGGTGGCGCAGTCGCGCGGCTGTCTTGGGCCGCGGCGGAGGGGGGAGGGCTGTCCGGGCAGGCATCCAGCGGGACCACGGGCACGGGCGAGTGGGATCTGCCCAGCCGCTCACAGGCTGGAGTGGCTAAGGATTGCCACGCTTGTCTGCAAAGGGGGCGGGTGCCACTGTCCCCGCGGATTCCTTGGCCTGTCTCCCTCTGCACGAGCTCTTTTACTGAGCCCTCCCGTTCCTGGGCTTCTCATCCCATGTTGCTGCCAGCCCCAAAGCTACTTCTCTTTATGCCTTGACTTCCCTAGCATTCAACAAGCCGTGGTCTCAGTTTCTTAAGTCTACCGAGTTCTTACCTGCTACTCAGTGGGCACTACTCCTGGGTCTGGCGGGAGTTTTTTCGTTGCTTTTTTTTGTTTCTTTGGTTGGTTGATTGGTTTGTTTTTTTATAGAATCATAAATCAGCCGGGTTGGAAAAGACCTCTGAGATCATCAAGTCCAACCCTTGATCCAATACTGCCATGATTACTAGACCATGGCACTAAGTGCCACATCCAGTCTCATCTTAAAACCTCCACCACCGCCCTGGGCAGTCCATTCCAATGCCTGATTACTCTCTCCATAAAAAATTTCTTCCTAATATCTAACCTAAACCTCCCCTGGCACAGCTTAAGACTGTGCCCTCTTGTTCTATTGCTGGTGGCCTGGGAGAAGAGACCAACCCCCACCTGGCTACAACCTCCTTTCAGGGAGTTGTAGAGAGTGATGACATCTCCCCTGAGCCTCCTCTTCTCCAGGCTGAACAACCCCAGCTCCCTCAGCCTCTCCTCATAGGACTTGTGCTCCAGTCCCTTCACCAGCCTCATTGTTTTTCTCTGGACCTGCTCCAGCACCTCAATGTCCTTCCTGCACTGAGGGGCCCAGAACTGGACACAGCACTCAAGGTGTGGCCTCACCAGTGCTGAGTACAGGGGAAGAATCACTTCTCTGATTCTGCTGGCCACACTGTTCCTGATCCAGGCCAGGATGCCATTGGCCTTCTTGGCCACCTGGGCACACTGCTGGCTCATGTTCAGCTTCTTGTCAATCCAAACTCCCAGGTCCTTTTCTGCCTGGCTGCTCTCCAGCCACTCTGTGCCCAGCCTGTAGCAGTGCAGGGGGTTGTTGTGGCCAAAGTGCAGGACCCGGCACTTGGCCTTGTTGAACCTCATCCTATTGGAATCAGACCATCTCTCCAGGTCCCTCTGCAGAGCCCTCCTGCCTTCCAGCAGATCAACACTCCCCCCAGCTTGGTGTCATCTGCAAATCTGGTAATGGTACACTCGATCCCCTCATCCAGATCATCAATGAAGATATTAAACAGGACAGGGCCCAACACTGATCCCTGGGGGACACCACTAGTGACCAGCCACCAACTGGATGCAGCACCGTTCACCACCACTCTCTGGGCCTAGCTCTCCAGCCAGTTCCTAACCCAGCACAGAGTGCCCCTGTCCAAGCTGTGGGCTGCCAGCTTTTCCAGGAGTGTGCTATGGGAGATGGTGTCAAAGGCTTTGCTTAAGTCCAGATAGACCACAACCACAGCCTTCCCCTCATCCACCAGGGGGGTCACCTGGTCATAACAAGAGATCAGGTTGGTCAGACAGGACCTGCCCTTCCTAAGCCTGTGCTGGCTGGTGCTGTGTGATTGCACTTAGGATGATCTGCTGCATAACCTTGCCAGGCACTGAGGTCAGGCTGACAGGCCTGTAGTTTCCTGGGTCCTCCTTCCGACCCTTTTTGTGGATCGCCATGACATTTGCCAACTTCCAATCATCTGGGACCTGCCCAGTGAGCCAGGACTGTTGGTAAATGATGGAGAGCCTCTTGGCGAGCTCTTCTACCAGCTCCCTCATCACCCTAGGATGGATCTCATCTGGTCCCATAGACTTGCGAGGATCCAAGTAGCTTAGGAGGTCGCTAACTGTTTTCTCCTGGATTATAGGGGGAATTTGGCTTCTTGTCTCTGTCTACCAGCTCCAGAGTCCAGTTGTCCTGAGGACAACCTGTCTTACTGTTGAAAACTGAGGCAAAGAAGGTGTTAAGTATCTCAGCCTTTTCCTCATCTTTGGTGACTATGTTCCTCCCCATGTCCAACAAAGAATGGAGGTTTTCCTTGCCCCTCCTTTTACTATTGATGTATTTGTAGAAGCACTTCTTGTTATCCCCAATAAAAGTGGCTAGAGTGAGTTCAATGTTGAGTTTTATGTTTTGGTTTGGTTTTGTTTAACTAGGTTGCTATAAATTCAGACTTTTTGTTACTCCCCTTGTCCTCTCCCTACCTACTCTCTCCTTGCTAGCTTGCCCATCCATATTAAGCTCCCTTCTCACCCAGCATTTCAGCCACTGCACACTCCTCTCCCGTTTCTGTCAGATGGTTCCTCGCTGAGCACATCAGCCACCTCCAACATCTGATGCTTTGCTCCACTGACACTTTTGCTCCTTTCTTCAAACAGAAGACCTCAGATCCAAATTTAGATTCAATCGCTTCTTTCACACAGCCTGCCTGTTCTGTTATGTCTAGTTCTAGTTCTTCTGCATCAAAAATTAGCCAGCCTTTCAGCTCTCTGTGGCTTTAACTCTAAGTGATGGTCCCACACAGTGCCCCCTGCAAGTCATTGTACTGTATGTCTGTGCCATACACTAGGTGCCAAAACCTGTCAAAAGCTGTAAGAGTTGTAGCACAAAAGATTACCCCTTATACTGTTTCACAGGGGCAGACCTACCCATTTTGTGCTTGAGTTCTCATCCTCAGTGTGTGGCCTGATGCACAACTTTCAGAGGCCAATTTTCTGCCAGCTGCTCTCTGTGCTACTTACACACAAAGATAAGACCTTGTGAGAAGAATCATCTTACCACTTTCAGCTTTGATACTGAAAATCAAGTTAGGCCCAAAACACCCACTGCAGTTGCCACAGAGCAAGTTGTGCTTTTTCTAGGCTCTCTTGTCCTTAAATGCAAAATGTTCACTTATAAATGTTAACTACAAAACTTCACACCATCTGTATGACTTTCTTTGAGGTGGGAAAGCTTATATTCCTGACATCAGTTTCCTAGAGAGTTAGACAAGATCTCACAAAAAAATAGAAAATCATCAATATATTAGACAGATGAAAACCTTTCTTCCTATGCACAAAAGAATGACGTCTTGTGACAAAAGTTAGTTAAAAAATAAGACTAAGGTGGACTGTACATCTAGAATTGTTTAGAGGAAGATAAAAGTTTGACAGTGGCGCATATCTGCATTTGCAGACACTTGCAGATATGTACGTCTTTACTTTGCTGTACTGAATCATTCTTATTTCATCAATACATAAAGTTTTATACTTTTTCCTAAATGAGAAAGTGTTGAGTACTGCAAAAACTGTGTATATTAATATTTTGCTACACAGGAATTCACAATCTGCAGGAATTCCCTTAGTTAAGTCACTACTCTGTTTAATCATACAGTTAGATTTCTCTTGAGCATCAGATTAAATAACTTCACAACTTAGTTTTAAAACAATGCTTTTGGAATCTCTCGAGGATATTATAATTTCCTCAGCCTTTGGAACACTCCTTTGAGTCTGACATTTTTTCAGGAATCAGAAGCTTTGCACCTTGTATTAAAATCTGTGAAGAGCAGCTGAAAATACTTCTTTTTAATTAAGGAAGCAACTCAAGGTGACTTGATGACATGAAAAAGTAGGGTAGGGTGTTATTCAAAAGACAATAATGTGACTGAAGCATTTTTAAAGGTAAAGAAACCAAAGTATAATTTGGTTTTTTTAAAGAGAGAAAAAAAAATTGTTTGAACAAGTTATGTTTTGTATGTAATTGGGTGCATTTGTACATGTTAAGTAACTGTAAGACTGAAGACAAAATACTGAAGCACAGAAGGAAAAGTGTATTTTGTAATCCAGACCTTGTACATGCAAGAGAGTAAGATGTCACACTCATGCTCTTACAAACTTCAAGGACTACATCAGCATTTTTTAGCAAATGGTTTCATTTTGAATGACAGAATCTGTAAGGCTTCAGCCAGACCTGCCACCTGGTGCTTGAGGAAGAGGTCAGTAGCCTGATACACATTAAGTTGTTACAAGCCAGGAATGAGCTTCAGAGGTGAAAACCAGTTCTTCCTGTGAGGAGTTGTACATCTGGAGCTTCTCACTTTGAAACAGTCATTCCACTTTGAAACAGTCATTCCAACTGATTTCCTGTAGGTGCGGATTAGGTCACATTGCAAAGAAGCATGTTGGTGTCGTGTCTGCAAGTGGAGCAGTTGCTTCTTTCTCTACCAAGGCCAGACCCACACTTAAGCACCATGTTCTCCTCTCTTTTTTTCCCTGAACATCAAGCACTCTTTCTAAACACATCATCAACAGTTCTTTCTGAAAAAATAAGTTAATGTTGAATTCCGTGTGTCATATCACTCTGATTTGTTTCCACCTTGAGAAAAGGGAGCTGAGGGGAGACCTTATTGCTCTCTACAACTACCTGACAGGAGGTTATAGCGAGGGGGTTGTGGGGATTGTTGGTCTCTTCTCAGAGTTAAAAAGAGGACAGAATTTCAAGTTGCTCCAGCGAGGTTTTGGTTGGACATGAGAAGTTTCTTCACTGAAAGAGTTACCAACTCTGGAACAGGGTGCCCAGGGAAGTGGTTGAGTTCCCATCCCTGAAAGTATTTAAAAGTTGTGTAGATGTGACACTCAGGTACATGGTGCAGTGCTGTACTTGGTAGTGCTGTGCTAATAGTTGGACTTGACCTCAGAGGTCTTTTCCGACCTAAATAATTCTATGGTTCTCTATATCAGTTGTATTTTTCTGTGTGGAAATAAGGAAAGGTGTTTGTTTAGCTACATGCACGCAGGAATACTTTTATGTCTAAAGTAATTTTTGTGAATCAGTGTAAGAAGGGGAGTGGTAACCTCATTATCCATCTCCCTCATCCACCCTGCTGTGGTTTTTGTCCCATGGTCTTTCCAAATAATTCACCTGTTTGTTTCTCTCAATAATTTGGGTGAAAAATGCGCTGTCCCGAATTGGAGGACATCCACACCTCAATCTGGCTCTCACGTTAGTCATATCATTTTAATTTCCTTTACGCAGATTATATTTTTGGAATTCAGAATCCCTAAAACGTGTTTTGTGATTGCTTACCCAGCTGTAAACATGCTCGGACGCCGGCAGCTTTGGGAAGGAGGGCACAGCCTCGCTGCCGTCGGGGATGCCGGCAATGACGGCCCCATGATGATGTTCCGCCGCAGCCGGAAGTTGCCGTTGGGAAGGCGCCGCGTCCTTCCCGGCGGGATCAGGAATTTGCACGGCATTTCCCGGAGCGGCCCCGGGGTGCTGCTGCTGGAGCTCTGTCCTGCCGCTGTTCCCGCAACCCTTCGTGCCAGGTAAAGCTCCAGAGCTGCCGGCACGGCGCTCTGCCCCGGCACCGCTTCAGCCAGCGCCGCTCGGGGGCTAGCGGAGCGAGGGGATGCTGCTGCTCTGGTTTTTAGCTTGCTTTAATTTTTTTGGTTCGCTTTAATGAAAACCTAGTGGTTCGTTCAGCCGAAATAAGTGCTGTTAAGTTTTTATACTTTGCAGCTCAGTTGTGCTAGTTACGCCTGTTTTAAATTAAATAAATCTGGTTAGATTTAATTTGAGTGATTTCAGTCACGGAATTGTTTGGGTTGGAGGCGACCTGAGAGATTATCCAGTTCCATACCCCTCCCTGGTGGGCAGGGACACCTTCCACTAGACCACGTTGCTCAGAGTTCCATCCAGCCTGGTCTCGAACACGTACAGGGATGGGGCATCCACAACTTCTCTGGGCAACCCGTTCCAGTGCCTCACCATCCTCACAGTAAAGACTCTCTTCCTCATATCCGATCTAAATCAATGAAGCTGATAAAGTTAGTTAAGTGTATACAGAAGTTTGTGAGGAGAATATGACACAAGTTTTGTAGGTAACACCCCTCGAACGTATTATCTCCTCAAGCAAAAACTTCTTCTACTGTTCGGTTTAGGTCTTATGAGCCACTCCATGCCACTTGGATATTTTTTTTTGTAATTGAATTAGCATGTTTTCAGAGTGTATCCATTTGTGTGCTAATAAACTTTGGATATGTATCTTAACAAAGGAATGTTGCATTTTCAAAATCATTAGCATTCCCAGAAAACATTTTAGTTGTACCAATTTTTTTTATTTTTCTACTGTACATTATCAGATTTTGCTATAAGTTTCAATAAAGCATGAACAAAGTATGGTATGAAAAACTAGTTTCATGGTGTTCAGAGCTACATCTTAATGTGAAAATTTGACACATTTAATAGAGGTATAGTTTCCCATACCATGATACCGCATTTTTTTTTATATCCAAGCAATTGATTTTTGTTGAGTAGAATACTCAAAATACTCTGTCAAGACCTTCTTCTCTTTAAGTCACCAATAATTCAATGGGCCTTAAGAGGTACTTAGACAATTATACCACAGTCTGTACTTAAAAAATGAAGACTTAACTGTTTTCTCAGTTGAGATGAAAAGAAAGCTGCATCATTTTCTCTAGGAGTGTGAATGACTGTTGTATGGTAATTAAGTGTTTGGGGTTTTATGAACACATGTACCAAGGTGAATTCTGATGGGTGGATGTTAAAAATCACAAATTTATATAGAATTTATGTTTATATCTATATATATAAAAATCACAAATATATCTAGCTATTCTTTATAAATATACTGCTTTTCTGTAAAAACAGAGCAAAACAAAACCCAAACCCATTAACTCAGAGTTTTTAGAAATAATAAGTCTGGTTTTGCAACATTTTCTGTTAAAATTATACATTGAAGCTGAAATGTGTTTTTTCCTCTTCATATTTCTAGTGCAGGTTATTAGCAACTGGAATGAATAAAATCAGTTTATAGTTAATATATTATAGCAAGTGCTGCTGTTGGAGAGTATAAAAAAGACATTAAGCTCTTAGCATCCAAAGAAGGGCCACAAGGATGGTGAAGGGTCTGGAGGGGAAGCTGTATGAGGAGTGGCTGAGGTCACTTGATCTGTTCAGCCTCGAGGAGACTGAAGGAAGACCGTATTGCAGTCTACAGCTTCCTCATGAGGGGAAGAGGTGGGACAGGTACAGATCTCTTCATTCTCCCAACCAGTGACAGAACCTGGAGAAATGGCATGAAGCTGAGTCAGGGTAAGTTTAGGCTGGACATCAGGAAAAGGTTTTGGAAGTGGTCACAGCACCAAGGAAGTGGTCACAGCACCAAGCCTGACAGAGTTCAAAAAGCATTTGGACAATACTCCTGGGCACATGGTGTGACTCTTAGGGATGGTCCTGTGCAGGGCCAGGATGGCCTGATCCGATGGGTCCCTTCCAACTCAGCCAGAGATGGAGTACAGGCTAGTTTCTTTTTTGGACTATAATATGGATGTCCATGTGCGGCAGCATCCAAAAACAAACCTTAATGTCTTGTCAATCTCAAGTGTTGAATACAACTTGTTCTTCATGTTACCTTGCTTTAATTAATGGAAAGAGCTCATTTATGAATTTGCTGTTCAACTTGAAATAAATAATGGAATTTTTTAAAGTCTGTGTTATAAATATGTTATCTGTATTGTTTGCTTTTTTATTAGTAACACTAAATTAGTGAGTTTTTTCTAACTGGGTTAGAATGGAGTTATGTTCAATTTAGTTTTTTTCTTTATACTCCTAAATATTGCTGATATATATACAGTAAAGATATGTCCAAGTCAAAAATTTTTTATGAAACATTTGGAAGACTTGCTATATTAAAAGCTGATGTCAGACATTATGCAATCATGATGTATGCATTTGTCTCCCATAGATTTATTTTGAAGAGAAATGGAGTTTGTAGTCTTCTTAGGAGAATAGAGAACTCAGAGGATCAATGTAAGCAAACATATTTTTTATCGACATTCTGAAAACCTTGACAGTGGATATTCTACTATATTACTATATATATATTAACCTACAATATTTAAGCTTAGAAGTACAGTTCTCATTGTTGACTAAAACTGATGTAAAATTACAGTTGGTGGTAATTATTCACATGACGTAGTAACACTGTTTCATAACTGATCATGAGTATTAACCAAAGATTCTTTTATTATGTTGCCAAATAAACTAAAGCAGGTCTCTGTTACAGGTTTTAATGCTTTTATGATATGGAAGAATAATCTTTGAAACTTATCTAGTAAAAGTCAAGGCTTAATTTTCCAGAGTTTATAGACTTAAAAGCTGCCTACTGGACATCATGAGTTCATCCTCTCCAGTCAACTGCTCTGTCACAGAAACTAAAAGGTGAGCTCCACTTCTGTATTTTTAAGTCTAGTAGTAGAGTTACTGTTTTTGTGGTTTATTTTCTAGGTCCCTGAAAGTACATAATTCAGGCTGAAGAAGATGGTGTGGTACATGCAATCTATGCCGTGTCAATACAGTCATTAAATCACAGAATCGTAGAATGGCCTCAGTTGAAACGAACCTCAAAGATAATCTAGTTCCAATCCCCCTGCTGTGGACGGGGACACCTTCCATGAGACCAGGTTGCTCAGAGCCCTATCCAACCTGGCCTTGGACACTGCCAAGGATAGGACATCCACAGCTTCTCTGGGCAACTTGTTCAGTGCCTCACCACCCTCACAGTAAAGAATTTTTTCTAATATCTAGTCTGAATCTACTCTCTTTCAGTTTGAAGCCATTTCTCTCATCCTGTCACTACATACTCTTGTAAAAAGTCTCTTTCCATCTTTTTTATAGGCTCCCTTCAGATATTGGAAGGCTGCAATTAGGTCGCCCTGAAGCCTTCTCTTTTCTAAGCTGAGCAAGCTCAATTCTTCCAACCTTTCCTTGTAGGAGGGGTGCTCCATCCCTCTAATCAACTTGTTGGCCTCGTGAGGACTTGCTACAACAGGTCCATATGCTTCTTTTGTTGGGGACCCCAGAGCTGGATGCAGCATTCCAGGTGGAGTCTCACCAGAACAGAGTAGAGGGATAGAGCCCCCTCCCTCGACCTGCTGGCCTCGCTGCTTTGGATGCAGCCCAGGATACAACTGGCTTTCTGGGCTGCAGGGGCACACTGCTGGCTCATGTCTAGCCTCTCATCCATCAGCACCCCCAAGTCCTTTGTGGCAGGACTGCTCTCGATATGTTTGTCCCTCAGCCTGTATTGATACCAGACATTGTCCTGACTCAGGTGCAGCTTGTGGTGCTCAAACGTGGGTCCAGCTACCTGCCAAATAGTTGGGTTTTTTTTAACTGAAAGAGCAGTGGAAATGAAGATAGAGATTGTTTAGAGAACTAGACCTTTAATTTGTATTTTGTTTGTGATCAGTTGCTTCTCTGTAGTTTAAATGTATGTGTCTTTGAAAAAAAAATCTGGAAGAGTGAGGTTTGCACCCCATATATGCATTTGTGTCATGACAGAGATGTTTTTGAGATGGTAAGCCATGTTAAAAAATGAACCTTACTGTGGAGGCAACCAAAACCTTGCTAGTCATTTTAATGTATGTGATTGGAGTGGTGTTTTTTAAGCATTCTGGAAGTTTATTGAATCAATAAGGAAAATAATGAAAAATAATAAAAAAAAATACTGAAATCAACTTTGGGAAATACAAAATGCATATCTGTTTTAAGCTCCTGCTGCTACATCTCTCATATCTTGCACAATAAGCAATATATATAACCCTTTTTTCAAAAGAGGAATAGTATGATTCCAGCTGCGTGACATAATTTTACTTAGGTGAATGTTTAGAACTTAGGACTCAAAATCTAATAACTAAAATAATGGAGCATTTAAACTTGAAAGGAATACTCAGTTTTTTTGATAATGTTCTTATTTTGCAGCTTACATAATGTGGAGTGTGAGTTACACCAGAATAGCAGTGAATCAGATTTGGATGCTGTTTTAGATCTGAGATGGAAACTTCTTCAAGCTAAAGCAGAAAATTTAGACTTAACTATTCAACACAATCAAGAGGTAAAGACTTTTGTTTACTTTACTACTCTTGAATAAATGTTTTCTTTTTTCATTAAAATAATACTCTCATGTGGCGGATCAAAAGCACAGTCACTAACTGAAAAATAACAAGGAAGGTGTCACTGTAGAGACCTCATACCTGCTCATAGGAACTGCTAGCACCTCTACTGTCATAGTTAAAGGTGGATGTAGGTAACCTGAGCACTTCACAACAGCAAAATGTTGC
This sequence comes from Lepidothrix coronata, assembly GCF_001604755.1. Taxonomy (NCBI): domain Eukaryota; kingdom Metazoa; phylum Chordata; class Aves; order Passeriformes; family Pipridae; genus Lepidothrix; species Lepidothrix coronata. The sequence goes on along the minus strand of NW_016690497.1, from coordinate 333,442 downwards.
AGAAGAATTTTGTGCACCCCCAGCTCAATGTAAGCGGTTGTTTGTTTCTTTGTTACTTTTAATCAAGATAATTCCAGGGATCCATTTTATAGAATCACCCCACAGTTGATGGGGCAGTGGGAAAATAATGACTTAACTGAAGCACAAGAGCAAATCATTGTGGGAGAAGCAGCCATCTCTTAATTTGGGTACATACTCGGATAATAAATGGATATGAAACAGCAAACTTGGTTTATTGGCTGGATTTCACCAAAAACAGATGAATGAACACCCACATCAACTGCACCTAGCAGACAGCTAAGAGTAGATTTGTTGCCTATAGTAGTAATAGTACTTCTTCAGCAGCACAATTTAAACCAGGTTATCAGCTGCCAGATTGGCATTAGCAAGTGTGGGAGGTGTACCTAGTAGCAATAAATTGAAACCGGTTACAGCAGTGCCACACTCAGTGGCCACCTTTTCGTATGTTTGCTAATGAGAAAGCTGACATTCAAACTAAAGAAAAGATTAAGTAAGTATTTTCTTTTACTTCATTTGAACATGCTACTTTGTACATGTTCCGAAGAAATACGTAATTTACTTTCCACCTTCTTGTGTTGAAATAGCATGGATTTGATTTTCTGGATCCAGTTTTTGGCAGCAAAGATTACACTATGTTTCCTAGTCTGTATAATATCCCTTTTTAAAGTATTTTTCATTCTTAGTTTGTTCTGTTAACATTAACAGCATTCTGGTTTGATTTCTGGACATTACTGGACTGAATGTTATGCTTGTGCGTATACTTGTGAGCTATTAGATGTCTGACAGTCTACTGTCCCAATGTAACTGTTTTTGTGAGTGTTAAGGAAAGTTTCACAGAAAATTGTCTGTGGAATATGTTTCTGTTGTTGCATTTTTTCCTCTGAGTTGCAGGAAGATGACAGTATTCAAATGTTAATTTTCTTAAGGCAGTATGTTTTTTTGAAAAACAGGGGTATGCTGAATATACATGAAATTCATCCAGGAATAGGATCAGTTTGCACGAAACCAGTAGAAGTATCAAAATGGGCATAAATATGCAGTTGCATGAGCATATTTCAAATTCAAGCGGAATAAGATGGCAGTTGTGAATGGGATTCAAAATATCTTTTAACAATATTCTGTAGGTGTATTTCTGTAACATTTCACAGTTTTTCACAGGAACATTTTTGCCAGTTTTCTGAAAGAAATTTATTTTCTAGGTATCCAACTATGAAAGCCAGATAATCAAATTACGGTTGGAATTTGAGAGAGGAGAGGCCATTCGACAAAGTCTGGAGTATGAATTGGCAGTTGCAAGAAAAGATGCCCATCTGAAAATGTGTACTGCAGAAGAAGAATTAAGTGATGCGAAAAACAAACTTGTGGAACTGCAAGGTAAGTTTCAAAGAAGCAAAGATGGGATAAAGGCTAAATCAGTTCCAAGTCAGTAAGATAAGTGAGAATCAGGGACTTAATTAAATTTTCTAGTTACTGCTCTTTTTCTTGGATCTCTCTTACCCTTCCCATCTTTTATCCATCTGCTTTGAAAACTCATAAGAGTTTACAAAATTCCTGTCTCATGTGGATTAAAACTAACCTGCCAGACCTTTTTTTACCTCTTGCTCCTTACCTTCTGTTATTCCTTCCTGTGTGTCTATGTACAGAGCTGTAATCATGATGGATTTGACTGTCTCCACATCGTGGTTATCTCCATGCCCAGTAGTCCTTCCTTTTCCATTTCAGGGGAAAAAAAAGAAAGAAAGAAAGAAAAAAATCCTTTCCTCTTAATTTGTTTGCATATTTGCAGCAGCTTTACTTCCAGAAGTTCTCCTCATACTGCTATTTTCTTTCATCTTTTCAAATGTTTCACACTTTTCATTGTTCTTATCTGGTTTATTTTCTTCTTGTCATCTTTGTTTCTCTTTTTAAAGGTAATGCATGTTGTGACAGTAGTATGTGGAAAGGAATGATTTTATCTAGGCTTTTTTTTCGTACCACTTTCATATTCAGAAACTCAGATTTCCTTCATACTCCTCAAACAGAGAGAGATTTCTCATTCTTACAAGTAAGTGAGGTGCATTTTTAGTTACCTAAACTGGTATAGTATCTTTTTAATCTAGTACAAGAGATGAATTTGTGAGTTTGATGAACCTTTGATATTCAATGAGGAGTTTGGAGCACTACTCTTGAAGATTTTAACCTTCCAAGAATGGAAGCAGATTCTGAATCTTGCAAGTAGTAAAAGTACCAATTGGTTTTAAAATAATTGGAAGGCTGAACTTTCACTCCTTTGGAGAAACACATGATATATACAAATCTAATGGATTGCAAACTGGAAGAAGGCATTTTTTTTCCCTTGGAAATTTCTCTGTGATTGCAAGCTGAAGACTTGAACTGCTAGTTTCTCACCTGGACAAAAGCTCTTTCCTTCTGTGCATGCTCACTCTACTGCTAATTTCCTTACCAACTTAGAAGTGAGTAGTGCCATGCCAGCACCAAGAGGCAGGACTCAAAAGGGACTGATGCTGATGGAGGAACCACAGCACAGTGACCCCAGTCTGCTATGTTACCTGTCACCTTCATGAAGGGACTGGGCTAACATGTGGTGAGGGGACTGGTGAACAAAAAGGGTATAGGAGGGGTTTTGCAGAGACAAGGGATGTTTTCTTGAATGGATGTGTGTGTATGTGTGTGTGTTAGTTTCTTTCAGTACCATAGCCAGGAATTATAATCTGTCAACTGACAGTAAATTCCATTGGTCAAAATTTCTCAAACTTTTTGTTTCTGTGACAAGTGCAAAAACCCTCAAATTATCATTGTGCTTAATCCTTTAGTTTTTTTCCTTGGTCACTTGGAACCTTTCTCACCTCATGTGGTGCTTTGATGTGACCCCAACAAAGCTTCTTAGACAGAATGCCTCATTTATACCTTGTCCTCTTCAGTATTTCTCCAAATTGTTTTTCTGCCATTCTCATTGAATCCGACAGTCTTTTCCTATTGTTGTGTCCACTGACTCTCTGTGTTGTCTTAATGTGCCTCTTCTGTTCTTTTCATTCTTCTCTGACTAGGAAGAAATTTCAGAAAGCTGGGATGAATTTGAGATAAAAATCTGTTAGAAAGTGGTGATCACTTAATTGCCAGTGTAGTTAGGTGTGTTCAGTAAAATGAAAGGCCAATACAAAGTATTTTCATCTGAAAGCCAGTTAGTAAAATTAAGCAAAGCTCCTATAAAACTTCCTGCAGGTAATGAAGCTTCCCCTGGCATTTGAGCTTTCACAGAAGAGTATGTGCAATGTTCCTCTATCTCAGGTTGTTTGCTGGGCTGAAGATTCAAATCTCTTGCACAGCTATAAGTTTCACTGGAAAAGCTAAGCCTTTGCTTGCTAGCCCAACATGTCTTAGGTTTACCTCCCTTGCATGGAGCAGGTGCCTGTCTTTACTGTCACTTAAATTGAGCTCAAATTTAATTGATACAGACTAACATCTGCATCAAAAATTACATTTGGAAATAAGCTGGCCAAATGTAGACATCTGAAAATAAATCCTCCATGCTATAGAGAGGTCACTTGAAAGAGTTATCTCAAGTTTTTATTCCTTTCTAAGAGGGGAAGAGTTTTAATTTGTAAAAATCTCTAAAATATTCCTATCTCCTTGTGTGAAAGATGCTATAGGAACACAAAATTTGATAGTTTCTTTGTAATGAAGTGTTAATATTCCAGTGCTGGAAGTGTTAATATTCCAGTATATCACAGGATATCACAGTACACTGAAGAACTGATGATCATCATACTTTTTTTTCTGGACATGCTTTGCAGAGCTACTTGTACTTTTTGTTTCTCTTTTTCTGTAAACAATAGTACTCAATGAAAATCTTCGGCAGAAAGCGACGGAGACTGAGAAAATATTTCATAATGCTCAGCAGAAGTGGGAAGAAGAACAACAAAGACTTTCAAGGGCAAAGGATGATATCAGCAGAATTTACAACAATGAATACATATTCCTTCTTAAGGAAAGAAATGAAGTAGAAAGGATTTTGCTGGTATGATATTAATTGTTGGAAAGTTGCATGAGATGATGGCTGGAACTTTGTTGATGTGAGATTTGTAGTGGGTTGAGGTCTTTCTGGTTTAGGAAAAAATCCCCCAAATAGCTAAATACTGCAGAATATTTCTGAAGTATGTAGCCTTAGAAAGTTATACTTAGTGTGTCACAGTCTTTCTTGCTTTGATGAAAAGTGTTGTGGCTGATTTTGATGGTAAACCCCTAAACGAAGGTACCAGTGCAGGGTCCATTTGCACTGTCATGTAATGCTGAGTTAGTAACATCAGGGACTCCCAACACCCACTGACTCAATTTCCCTGTTACTTCCCCGAGTCTGATATCCAATAGCCTATGAATATGAAAATCATTTGTATAATACGAAGACTACATACTTTCAGAGAACCTGAGCAATGGTGACAGGATTTCCAGCTGTGCATTGTACATAATTCGCTCCATACCACATATGAAAAATAACCATTGTTGGAAACTCTGCCATTTGGTTAGATAAAAATTACCTAATACTAAGAGATCTATTTTAGACTGTCAGTTTTTGTTCTTCACATAGTTAATTTCATCGTATTTCCTGAAAAAAGTAATTTTCGAAATTGTATTGCACTGATATGTATAAATCAGATGTTAAATGTGTAAAAAGTAATAAAGGTGTAAACTTCTTTTTTATACAGTCAAGCTATTCAAAACTGAAATATGTTTCCAAGAAATCAAGTAGTATTATAGTATGGAAGTGCTGACTTAACATACCTAACTTTTACCTCCTCCACAGGGACACAAACAATGATACCAATGTACTTTAATAATTTTTGTCTGTTTAAATGACAAGTGAAATACACTGTATATTAGCTATGTAATAATACCCTCTGAGGGAAAGCTAGAATGTATTCAGCTGTAGGTATCCTTCATAAAAAGAAGTTTAGTGCAAAGGCTCTGTTAAGGCTGACAGACATTTATATTACATAATGGATGCAGAGAACAGATTGCTTCTAAAAGATCAATTTTTAAAATTGTTTTCTTTTATAGCACCTTTTAAGATGTGACAAACTTGTGTCAGTTGGTCTGGGCACTGGTCAAGCAGTAGAAAATTTTCTGATTGCTTTCTTCCTGCCCAGTCAGCTCCAAGCTGGGGATAGTACGAAATAGTCTTCCCAAATGACACTAAACAACCCTTACCTGGCAGCTTGATAGCCAGTTTCTGACATCAGACCTACCTGTTGTATTATGTTATGGTGCTGTTGGTCAGATTCTATATGGGACCTGTAGAAGCAGCTCTTAAAACAGACAGGGCAGAGAGAATCCCTTAATTATGTGTATTTCAAAAGTACTGTGTGCTGATTCCTCAGCTGTTTTAAGGCAAGATCTGAAAGGAGGGGGTTATAAATTATGACTTCAAATGTGTTCTAGTGTTTTGTGTTGTGTATTTACAGTCCTGTTTAAAATAATTTATAGTTATTCTGAGTTATGAAATGAAAGCTAGATAAAAGTAGATTTAATTGTGGTCTTACTATGTAGTTAGAAGTGAGATTCTAAGTATGTATGACAAATCCTGGTTGGCAAAGATGCACTTTATGAACTGTGAATCTGAACTTGGCTATGAAAATGCTCAGGTAGGCGTGGAAATGAAGTCAGCGTAACCTACTAAAATTTGTCTCTATGATATGGAGGAAAAGTAATCCTCTCTGCTCTCCAACAGGTTTGTATTGTGCTCTGTTGAGCGTGCTTAACGTGCTGTCCAGTACATTATAAAAAGTGTTGGGGTTCAATAGTAAGTGCAATAGCATCATCTTGTGGTTAATCAGGATATAATACTCCTTCCCAGAAGCACTCAGTTTTTCCTTAGCCTATTTGTGTGGTTGTGTTGTTTATACAGACTTTAAAAAAAAGCAAACAAAAAGGCATGTTTTTCATAAGCAGATGTGTATAGAAAGTATGTGACATGCAGATATGCATGTATGTATAACGGGGGTTTTTTTACATGGTGAAGTATGTTTCTCTTTGAACTCCTAAGTGCAGGTGATTGCTGGAATAGTCTGACACAGTCATACCACATCTGGAAAGTTCATAGACTTTACAATGCTGAAATTCTACAAGTCTTGTTGACTTGTTCAAAAAACTTGGTGCAATATTTTTGTCAGTTTTAGGCTGCTAGTGTTAAATACATTTCCACTATAAAATATTTTAAAGTCTTGATGTAGTATTTTCCAGCAAGCTATGTATTACTTATTTCATGTGCACTTTTCTCAGCTCACTTTTTTTAGTATGTGGAAGATAAATCTAAAGAGATTAATATTTCTGTATCTTTCCAATGTGGTAAAACTGGGAGTAGTTGTATATTTCAGTGAAAGTAATTTTTTTAGCATGCTGATGGGAAGAAACCTCTTCATTTCTTGATATTACAGGCAAAGTTAGAGGATTAGCTTAAATTTAATCCATATGCAGATAGACTATTTTTACAATATTTTGATTTACCGAGGTTTACGTTTTTTAATCCACATGCATGCTCCTTGTTACCTTTCCAGAGAATGCCAAAAAAATTGTGACATAGTGCCTGCACATGAAAATAAACCCCACAAACTTATTTTCTTCACTTAGTAGTTAGTAACACTTAGCACTGTGTTAATAAGGGAGTTGTGATTCTCTTATTGTCGTGTTTGAGTGGCCAAAACATTCTACCTTCATTCAGGAAGAACTTCCAAAATTCGATTTCCAAACTTTGGAAAAGACTTATATTTCTTTGATCTTCATATATAAACATGGTTCTGTCAAACTTCAATCTTCCAAATAATCATTCTTTATGAATAATTCATTTTCTTCTCTTTCTCCTCCCCACTCTGCAGATGCCTTATGATTAGTAATTTCCAGGAACAAAATTATGTGATGTAAGAGTAAGAGCAGAATTTACAGACCAACTGGTTTATTTTCACAAAATTTCTCTTGCCATGATAAATGGTAGGAGTAAATGAACAGGAGGACTTATGGTAATCTTCCTGTGTTTTGTGCAGAAAGTAATTTTAACAAATTGGCTCTCCAGAGGTCCTTCAGCTGAGTCATTAGATTTATAGCTTGTTTCTAATGCTAGTTATGGAAAAACTTACTCCTGTCCACTAGAACAAAGCTATTCTTTTTGAGACTTCTGGGACCTCCAACTGAAATATGTGCCAGACTACTGAGGTTCACTATTTGGCTACTTTCCTCCGCATGTGTTGTGGTGTGAATGAGGATTTTGTAGCAGTGCTGCTGAGTGCAATAGTGTTGGTACTTACACCAACTTATAGCTTGGTTCAGCTTCCAAAAGCAGAAATTGTGGTGGGGAACAGCTTAGTTATTTTATTCTTCTGAGAACTTTGTAGTTTATGTATGTAATTTTTTAAGTAATTCAGTTTGTAGGCAGAAAAGTCCTTCACAGAATAGCAGAAATTTGTTTATGGAAGTAACTTTCAATAAATGATTTGATTCGAAGTTCTAACAGTTAAGATAAGAACAAAATAGAGCTTCTGTCCCTAAGTTTCATGTCATCAAATGCACTTAACTGTTTCCCTCTCCATCATTACTATTGAACTGGGAGAGAGAAGAGATTGGAACAGCAGCCTTGTACTCTGTTAGAGAAAAATTTCCTATGGAGAATTGGCTCTGATTTTAGTATTACCACAGAAGGTCATGTTCATAGCAAGTTTTGAGCCAACACGTTACCTGTGAGCACATCTGCTGTTGGGCAAGTGGTTCTGCTGGCTTGTGCTGGTGTATTATTTTAATAACTTGTTCTGAGGCAGTTGGCTTTCCTCTTTTGACCCTTCTGCTATAATACTTTATGTTAGAAAAAGTATCTCAGAATGCTTTCTTTTTTTCCTAGGAACTGAATAATGAACTGCAAAATATACGCAAGAAATTGAGAGACGTGGAGGTGGAACACAGTGGCTGTAGTGAGGTGCTGAGATGCCAGGCCCGTGAACTTAAATGCAGCACTGAACGAGAGAAGCAACTTAAAAAGCAACTCGAAGTAAGGCTTTTTCACTATTGCTATTAGGCTCAACAGGCATTGACACTGAACAATTTAATTTTTGAGGGATGGAACCTTCCAGTTAGGCTATGAATTCTGTCTACTTGATGAAGAAAATGTTGAACATTGGTTTTGCAGAAAAGGCTGAAGAGGTGAATGCCACTTACACTGTGAGCCTGACTTGAGACTGGTGTTTGAACAGCAGATGGGAAAAGTTTTATGTAAACATGAAAACAAGGCTAACTTTACTTCAGGAAGTCTGTACATTTCCCTTGACCTCTTAATTTGTCTATCTTGTCTTTTTGGTTTATTGGATTTGCAGTGGAGAATCTGCTGAAGCTGAGAAAATTACTAGATGATGTGCTAGGTGAGGGAATAGCATACTGGAAGATCACAGTGGTGTTACATTAGCCTCTTCTTATCTAGAGTTAACTGCTACAGGTAGTTTTAGTTTTCCTGTCTGTTGAGTGACACCTATTGCTGAGAAGTCTCAAGTCTTTGAGAATAATATCTTGTAAGTGTGCTCCTTATAATAAACTGCTAGTTTTCTCCTAGGTTTCAACATTTTGTTTGTCCACTTAGAGGCTTTGTAATGTCTATGTTATCTGTATGTACAGTCTGGATCAAGACTTTCTTGGTAGAACATTTGTCATTGCAGAAAAGTATAGTGACTGGATGATTCTTTATCCTTATGTATGTTTTCTACTAAGACATATTTAAATATTTTCTGCAATGAATTTTAAGGAACTATCACTTGCAGAATTTTAGGAGCCCTTAAAGTAACAAGTGACATAGTTTTCAGCAATGTTTGTTTTCTGTTGTTTTTCTCTTAAAGGCAAAAGAAGTGTTTAAAGCATTGATTTCTAGGTAGGTAGAGTCCTGCATTGAAGCTGAAGTACAAAAGAAAATTCCTACAGGGAAGATCAAAGCTCATCAGCTAAAACCACTGACTTATTGACCAACAAGGTAGACCTTTGTGCCCTCAAAGAGTTCTACTGGAAATCTATTGTCATATATTGTGATCTACACATATTGGCCTAGGTGGAATTGCCTTCAGCTGGAAAGTGCTGTGTACTGGCGGGTTCCAATGACCCTTTTAAAAAACAAAGAGTTTTGCTTCCAAATACTCGAATAAGGGCTCTTCTTGTGACTTTGTGGCTTTTAATATACTAGCATAGGAATCATGAGCTGAAAGGAGGAGGAGCAAGGCAGCAAATTATTTATCTTTCTAAATATTTTGTTTGAATGTACCCACCATCTGTAAATTTGAAAAGACAGCACTCAGTTTTTTGAAAATGTACAACTGCTATACCCTAAAGATGGTCGTATCAGGGAATGTTACCTATTAACCCATAATCTGATAAAATATTTTCTTTGCTTCTTTATTTTTGTTAAATTATTTTAACTTTCTGAATCTCTTAATAATGTCATGAGAAAATAACATATTCAGTCTACAGAAAAATGAGTCTTGTGGTACTTACTTTAAGTATAGCTATTTAAGCAGTGATTAAGGAAAAGTATTTGAAGAAGCATCTTGCATTTGAAAGTTTTAGCAAATTATCACAAATTTCTGAATCAAATAAAAAAGACTACATGAGACTTCAATACATATGCTTTTGTCAGATTGCATCTCACTTTACCATCTCAAAAGGAAATTGCATGTGTGTAACTGTCTGAAAGGGCCTACAATAATAACTTTGTAGATGGTCACTCTACCACTTCACTGGGCAGCCTGTTCCAATGCTTTACAACCCTTTCTGTGAAGAATTTTTTCCTAATATCTAATCTAAACCTCCCTTGGAACAACTTGAAACCATGTCGTCTCATCCTGTCAATTATTACCTGGGAGAAGAGACCAACCCCCACCTCACTACACCCACATTTCAGGTAGTTGTAGAGAGCGATAAGGTCCTCTTTGGACCTTCTTTTCTCCAGCTTCCATTCACATGGAAGCATGAGAGGATCTCCCAGCTTCCTCAGCTGCTCCTAGTAGGACTTGTGGTCCAGACCCTTCACCAGCTTTATTGCCCTTCTCTGGACTCATTCCAGCACCTCAATATCCTTCTTGTAGTGAGGGGTCCAAAACTGAACACAGGATTCAAGGTGCAGCCTCACCAGTGCTGACTGTGGGGGGATGATCACTCCCTTAGTCCTGCTGGCCACACTGTTTTTTCTAAAAGCCATGATACCATTGGCCTTTTTGGCCACCTGGACACTCATGTTCAGTTGCAGTTGACCAGCACCATAAGTCCTTTTTTGCCAGGCTTCTTTCCAGCCACTCTTCCCGAGCCTGTAGCGCTGCATGGGGAGGACCTGTAGTCCTGCAGGAGCAGGACCCAGCACTTGACCTTGTTAAACCTCATACCACTGGCCTCAGCCTATCAATCCAGCCTGTCCAGACCCCTCTGCAGAGTCTTCCTACTCTCCAGCAGATCAACATGCCTGCTGAACTTGTTTTCATCTGCAAACTGAATTAGGGTGCACTCAATCCCCTCATTCAGAACATCGATAAGACACTAAACAGAACTGGCCCCAATACTGAGCTCTGGGGAACACCACTGGTGACTGGATGTCAACTGGATATAATTCAATCCTCCACCACCCTCTGGGCCCAGCCATCCAGCTAGTTCTTTACCCAGCGAAGACTGCACCTGTCTACACCACAAGCAGCAAGTTTCTCCAGCAGAATGCTTGGAAAATGAGATCAAAGGCTTTGCTGAAGTTTTAATAGATAACATCCACGACCTTGCCTTCATCCACTAAGTGGGTCATGATATCTGTATCTGAGCTGAATTTCCATTCGGATACAGAAGCCTTGAAGTAGTACACCCCAGACAGAATGGTATAAGTTTTTTCATGAAGTAGCCCTGTATTTCTTTCTCTCTCTTCATAGAATTTTTAGCTTGTGGATTGAAATTGATAGATATAGGAGACATCTTCAATTTCCACGCAGAGTGCCTTGTGTTAATGGTGATTTGGTTAGCAAATTTGTGCTTAATTTCTTGATGATAGCAGCAAACTTCTCAAGGTGATTGTGTGATGAGTAATGTAATTCTACTTAAAAGCCAATCTTAAAACCTTTTGTTATATGCTACTTGATAAGTAATGAACTCTTTGGAGTTCACAAAACTGTTCTTTTACTACCCTCTGCTGGATATAAGGGAGAAACCAAGGGGAGAATACTTCTTTTTCGGTAATTAAAGGAAATGTTAAATTTAAAACTCTTTCCTTTTGTACGATGGCACTCTTGTGAAGAGTTATATCCAATAGGCTATTATAAAGGCGGGAATGTGAAAAAGTCTGCCTGCGCCCTGTTGGGCTTTTTCTTGTTTATTTTTTTCTTCTTTCAAAATGTTGTTCTGATTTTACCCTTCAAGCATTATTCTGATTGTGATCTAAAAGAGGAAATTTCTAGTTTCTGAAGTTAGAAATGAAGAGAAAGAGTAATAACAAGTTTTAGTGGACTCTTCAGTTGAAAGACAGCTGTTGATGCACTGTCTAACCTGTTAGCTTTCCAGTTTGCCAGTTTGTGATACCAACATGCCATGCCATTGCATGGACATGGAGTCCTTCTGAAACAGAAAACATAGTGTGCTAGAAAAATTGAGAATGTGAACCTTAATATCATTCTGCCTCTTTAGGCTAAGATTCGGTAGCCAGAGAAATTATTGATCTAATTCTGTTGAACTCATCAAGATACTACTATCTATTATAATCAATTTCCCAGCACCAGTGTCTTTTATTTTAGCCTTTAGCTCCATACCTAATGATGATTCTTGGGAAATATAGAGTAATTTTTATATAAAAATAGTTTTTCTTGTGGTGTGTCCAGCCAAAAAGCTGGGTGGGAAAGTAGTTTTGCAGTGAGAATGTGGATTTTACCATGAGAAACAGAATTATTAGTTAATAAATTTCAAACTCTTTGCCTTGTTCACAAAAATGTAATGACTTTCTATTGTTTGTTTTATGTGTTTGAGGCTGCCAGCTCTCAGTAAGCTGAACTCAAGGTCTCAAAGTTTTTAAGTCTTTCTCATGAAGCCTGAAAAATGTCCCATAACTTGGTCCATTTAATATCTGAGACTGAGTACATTGTCATATTTCTGTGACTGTTAGTTACCAGTTAAAGACCATTCCCTTAGCTTTCACATTGCCTTTTCTGCTCCCCCCCACCTTCTGTTATATATTGAGCTTTTCATGTCCTGCTGAAATATGTGTTCTTGTATTATCTTGGTAATGCTGGTATGATGGGGAGGTGACTGCAACAAAGACTTGGGTGATGATCCATATATGTATTTGCACGAGGTGTATGTACAAGCAATACTTTGAGGCTGTGGGTTTATTTCTTACTGTATCTAAGTCAATGAAACAAGAAGTTTAGGTCTCAGCTGAAAACAAAACTAAAACCCCCAAAACCTGCAGACCCGCTTTTTCTTTTTTCTCCTTGTTGCTATAATTCCACCATGAACTGCATGCTCAAGTAAGTTATGGTTTTCATCAGAACAACTTGCAAAAGCTCTAAGCACTGCAAGAGAGGACACATTCCTTAGTCAGTTGACAGTACTGCTGGTTAAACTTTAAACTAGCTTTTGTTGTCTTCTACACACTTCTTGGTGGCTTACCCTTATCCTTAATCTTCTGCTTTCTAATGTCTCCGCAACGCACAACTGGCATCTAGAAAGTCTAGCTACTGTGACTGTATATAGTGTGACTATATTAGTTACTACACACTTAATATGTAGTTTACTTATAATACATATTATAAAACTATACTCTCTCTCTTTATATATTTATAAATATATAATACTACATACTTGGAGGATTTTAAGCACTGCAGCTTTCGTAGTGGTATCTCTGTGGTGGCTCCAAAGTTTGTATTTCTCCAGCAACAAGCTCACTGACATAATGACTTGTGCAAAGCATTTGACACTGTCCCACACAACATCCTTGTGTCTAAAATGGAGAAATATGGCTTTGATGGAACACTTGGTAGGTAAGGAATTGGCTGGATGGTTGCCCTCAAAGGGTTATGGTCAACAGCTTAATGTCCAAGTGGAGACCAGTTGTTGACCAGGGGTTGGGACTAGTGCTGTTTAACTTCTTTGCTGGTGACATGGACAGTGAGATTGAGTGCACCCTCAGCAAGTTTGCCAATGAGACTAAGCTCTGTGTTGAGGTCGACACCCGTGAGGGAAGGGATGCCATCCAGAGAGACCTTGACAGGCCTGAGAAGCGGGCCTGTGTAAAACTCACAAAGTTCAACAAGGCTAAGTGCAAGGTCCTGCATCTAGGTCAGGGAAACCCTGAGTACAAATACAGGCTGGAAGAGAATGCACCAAGAGCTGCCTTGTGGAGAAAGACTTGGGGGGAAGCTCAGCATGACCCAGCAATGTGCACTTGCAGCGCAGAGACCCAGCCACATCCTGGGCTGCATCGCAAACAGCATGTCCAGCAGGTTGAGGGAGGTGATTCTGCCCCTCTACTCTACTCTAGTAAGACCTCACCTGCATCCAGCTCTGGGTTCCCCAACATAAGAAGCATGTAGACCTGTTGGAGCAAGTCCAGAGGAGGGAGAGCCATGAAGGTCATCAGGGGGCTGGAGCACCTGTCCTATGAAGACAGGCTGAGAGAGTTGGGGCTGTTCAGACTGGAGAAAAGAGGACTGTGGGGACACCTTATAATAGACTTCCAATACCAAAAGGAGCCTACAGGAAAGATGGAGAGGGACTTTTTACCAAGGTCATGTAGTGATAGGACAAGGGGGAATGGCTTTAAACTGAGAGTAGGTTTGATTAGATACCATGAAGAATCTCTGTACTGTGAGAGTGGTGAGACATTGGAGTAGGTTGCTCATAGAAGTTGTAGATGCCTCATCCCTGGCAGTGTTCAAGGCCAGGTTGGATGGGAGTTTGAGCCGGGTGGTCTAATGGAGGGTGATCTTCAATGTTCTTTCCCACACAAACTATTCTATGATTCTATAATAATGGACTTTCTCAGAGAGGAGCTTCCTCTTCATAATCTCCTATGTCAACGTATTATTCAAGTCTAGTTTGAAGATTGTTTAGTCTTACCTCGCTGTCAGACCAAAGTTGTTTCAATACTGTTTTATGTAGCCCTCACAAGGAATTTGGAGTCACTGAGTCTTGTCTGTGCATGTATAGAGTAACAGTGTCAGTTTGTGTACTGTTAAGGGCTCTACTGAACATGAGAACATAAGCTACTGAACATGAGAACCAAAAGAGACATCTTTCCCCCTCAAGGTATTGTAGAAAGGGAGAGCAGTTCAGATGGCTTCTCCAGCTGCAACTCAGTAGCAGATTGGAATGAACTTGGATTTTATCCAAAGGCAACCGAACTGTATCAATTTAGCAGTCATAATTGGTTTTACTCTTTAACCTTAAGTCAGGCATATGGCTTAACTTGAAGCTTCCAGGCCAGCATACTTGTTTATCCAGTGTTGTGCAGGTCAAGCATGGCTACTCTGTCACTGAGACATGTTTCTCTAGACTTCAGGTACAGGAAATGTGTATAGTGAGAGTTAGCCACACTAGGTCAGGCTGAAAGAACATTTACTTCAATAGTTAAGAATTGTTTGCATTCAAGTAACTTATAGTTAAGGTTGTTTATTTTCCAAACAGGAGATGGCTCCACCTTACCACAATCAAGAGGCATCAGCATTTCTAACACTAGGTAGAAGTGGTTGGCACATCTCCCAAAGATGTGTTTAGACCCCCTGGTTTGAGTTATGAGTATAGGGAAATGGTCTTAAGTAGGAATATCTTAATCTGAATATGGGAGCATAGAGTGGCTGGATGATGATCCAGATATGAGTACATGTGTATCTTCTTAACTTAAAACTTTATCTTGGCTGAGTATTTCACATAGATGTTGGACCTCAGCTTTGGGAAAGTGTAAGTATCCTAATAACTTTTTAGTGAAATGAAACATCTTGCAGAAGTGGTCTAAATAGAAGCAGAGAAGAGAAAAATTACTTTGATTATTGTATCCAAACATGCTGTAAATGTACTTTTCCCCCCATTGTTTTCTTTGTTGCTTATCTGATAAAGCGTATTTTTATGTAAATGCAAACATCAAACAGCAAATGTGGTACTGCACAAATATAGGATACTGAATTACACTTTCAGTATGGAGTACACCAGTATTCACAAATATTGCATACTTGGAGCAAGTGCTAGGGGCTGAGAAAAGTGGAAGCCACAAAGGATAGTTTGCAAACTGTTAGCATGCAGAAAATGTGTCTTAGAAACCACATTAGCATTGATATACAACAGGACACTGGAAAAAGCAACTGAAGCTTAAGAGATTAGATTAAACATATAGCATGGTTGCCCACAAGTTTTAAGGCTGGCGTTGAATTTTTCTTAGTCACGTTTATATACAGTTTCTCAAAGTCACAATTCTGTCTGTGCTGTTATGGAAACTGATCCCAGGTATCTTTGTTCTTAAAATTAAGACTGAAATCAACTCAGCTTGAATATCTAAGGAAACTTTAGAAATTCCATGAGTTTGCATCTGACATCTAAAATAGGATGTCTGCTTTCATATGTCCTGTTAGGTGAACATGAAGGTAACAAATGACTGAATCTTGTTGAATAACCAATGTTTTTTGATGTTGGATGAGGAAGCACTTTGTAATCATTGGAGAACTCACTTTCTAGTCCATCACTGAGATGGATTTGGACCTGACAGGAAGCTCTCAATATTGAAGTAGAATGTATTCTCAATTGACTCCCAGATGAGACCTTATGGTCTGGATATCTGTGGCCTGCAAGCTTGCTCTCTATTTTTTCACAGCTTCTTTTGGAGACAGGCATTGTGTAAACTTTTCATACACATGATTCAATAAGGATACTGATTCTTACCTTTCATTTGATTCAAAGAGGTTTGACTCTGGTACCACCGTCTTTCTGTTTGTCAGACAGGAACACAGAACTCCTCTTCTGCCTATTTCTCATTTTGGATTTTTTAGCATGGCTTTACAGGCTAGTCTCATCCCTGACATTTTTCTTTCACTCACAGAATGGGTAAGATTGTTCTCACTGGTGGAGCATGTAGCTTCTCACTGTGAAGGGAAGTGCATGTAAATAGAACCTTTTTGAACCTTTACTAGCAAAGTAGAATGGATTTTCTGTATAGTATTTTGTTGCAGCTGTGTTCTTCCCAGCTGAATCTTCAGACTCAGCTTGGAATCCAAGTTTTAAGTTCTATGGCTGATATGCACTTTGATGGATAGAAATGCCAAGAATCTTTTCCTTAGAACAATCTAAGCAAATCTGAATTTCTTTATATTTAATAACTCTGTATTGCTTAGAAATGCTTATGTGCTAATAGCTAGTTCAATATCTCTCAGGAAGTTTTTGTTTTCTGACTAATTTCTCACTGATTTGCTGACATCTGATTTGGTTTTTGTATTTGCTAGATGTATGGTGAACCATAAGCTTCAGCAAAAAATCATAGAGCAGGTGAAAAAGAGTATTCATTGCTTCACCAGACACAGCATTTACATGACTTCCTCAATTCACATATGTAATTTTTCTGCAAGTTCTTTTAAGCATGTGAGTCTTTGGGGTATAGTATATATACTGGTAAGATAAGACTAAGGTTTGCATGAGTAATCTTCTGAGACTTTTGGGAAGAATACAGTTTATTCTTCATCTTTGGCTTCTAACAATACAAGAAACTAGTGGCAGATTCTGTCAGAGCCCTGACAGTGACTTGTCTTGAACGAAAAGACATTTTATTTCTTTCCCTGGGTCTTTGTTTTTTGAAGATCCAGTGAACTAACTTAAACAAGATTTTAAAAATCAAAATTGTAACAAAGTGAGGCAAAGCTTTAAAGAATCAATTTCCAGAAGAAGAGGAACTTTAAAATCAAGAATTGGGCATTGATATTCCTAACTTTGTGAAGAAACTCCAGTTTTGAAAAAGTCAGTTTTCTCATGCCTTTGTATGGGAGTGTGATCTGTAAAATGATACTTACCTGTCAAACAGATAGTTTGATTTCTGGTTTCTAATATAATTTTTCTGTGTATATTGTCTTGAATCTATTTGAATACTTTCCAATGGACACCTATCAGGTGCATCTGGCTCTTCTTTGGTTGGTGTCTAATGTCATAACTCTTTGACGGTAGGCTAGACACACTGTCCTGCTTGCAAATAGGAGCTGTTTCTCCTATTCCAGGGATCATCAGGAATGTCTGTAGCTGAAACATTAATTTTCCTACTGCTTCTCTTTTTGTACACCTGCTAATTCTACAAGTTAATTCTTCAGTGACTTGTGACAACTCAAGCAAACCAAAGATCTGCATACTTCAGTCAGCAAAGGAGTGATATGTTGGCACTTCTTACAGGTGTCTGCCTGATCCTGCTTCTCTTCCTTTATTGTCTCAGGATTTTCTTAGGACTGAGGTTTTTGTATTTTTGAGAGTTTGTGTTTCCTTTGGACCACATTGCTTGTTCTTGCATTCAGTGTCCATCATGTCAGCTCAAAGAGATAGATGCTACTTTTAAAAAGCTATACCAAGAACTGATCCTTATGTGTTCTGTGTCCTAGTTAGAACAGCTGGGCCCGGTTCATCACTGGATGGGTGTAAGCCAAAACTGTGTATTCTATAGCCTTCCATGCCATTTCCCAGAAACTGTTGTCAATAGACTATTCGCACCCTCTGCCCAGAGCAGCCTGACTCATCAGGCTAAAAACTAGGTGCTAAGAGGCCTGTGAGATAGAAGGGTGTTTTTATCCTCATGCCCATTGAGGAACCCCCCCGCCCTGAGGGAAGTACTGAGCATTCCTGCCTGAACTGGAGGATATATAATCTTGGAGTCTTGGGACCTTTTTTAACCACTCGTGGGATCCAGAGGAAGACTGCAGATCACCGCTCTCAACCAGACTGCAACCACCACTCTCGACTGGACTGCAACCACCGCTTTTCAACCAGACTGCAACCACCACTCTTGACCAGGCTGCAACAGCACTCTCACCAACAGGTTTTCCCTTCTCCTTTTCCTTTGGACTCGGGGGGCCAAAGAACACCACTCTGTTCATGCCCCAGGGTGCTGGGTTATATATTTGGGTTTAGTGGGTTAAAACCAATTGTTTGTCTGTATAATCGTACTTACTGTATTATTTTATTAAATTGTTATTCTGATTTATAATCTCTCTTTTGAGTTGAGTTCATTTCCCCTGATGGTTTACCTTTAAACCAGCACATTCTGTTAGAGAGAATCTGATTACTCCAGTTTTTAATTCTTGCATATGCCCTCATTCAAGCTATTATTTCTTATTTCTTTTTTTATTTTTCATCTTTGGACTGATAAAATCTGACAAGTCTAGGGGGTTCCATTTGAGGGGATAGTAAACCATTTTGATGGTGTTTTCCAGCTCTGGTTTCAGCTGAAGAGAGGCTGAGATGAAGGCACAGTTGTACTTTGGAGAGGTGCTCAGGAAATAAAATAATATTTAGAAGTCAAATTCAGTACAAAGCCTGTGAATTAGTATGTTGTTCCTGAAAACTTTACATGTAGAATCCCTTTTTTAATTTCAGTGTTTGCTTTAAGAACAGACACTTGAACAAACCAGACAAAAACAAAAAAATGTTTTTGCTCTTTAGAGTATGCAGTGAAATATTTTCAGTGAAGTTTCCATTTCTTCATTTAATTTTTTTAAAAATTATATTTCCCACTCTAAATGTTGTGATAGGTACCTTCCTAACTGTTTCCTTTATCTTCTCATCAAGTGCAAAATAGAATTACTTTTAGATGGAGTTGTTAAATGTTTTAAAAAAGAAATGAAATCCACATATATTTATTGTTGACTGACCACTTTTAATAGGCTGGCATTATTTTTGAGTAAAAACATCCTGTTGGCAGATGTTCATCTGTTGGAGGATGCTAAGGAGTCCTTCTAAACTAAAGCAGGAGGTAGTTTGCTGATTCTTCACTAGGGGCAAAGCAGATTAGGATGTTTAGAAGGAATAGAGCCTAGACAATATTGAGAGTCTTAAGCAAGTTATTTTGAAGGAGTCACAGAATGAGTAAGGTTGGAAGGGATCAGACAGTTCTTGAATATCTCCAGTGAGGGAGACTGCACAACCTCTCTGGGCAATCTGTTCAAGTGCATGGTCACCCTCACAGGAAAGAACTTCTTCCTTGTGTTCAGGTGGAACTTCCTGTGCATCAGTTTTTGCCCATTGCTTCTTGTCCTGTTGCTCAGCACTGCTGAGAAGAGCCTGGCTCCATCCTCTTGACGCCCTCCATTCAGATACTTGTACACATTGATGAGGTCCTCTCTCAGTTGTTTCTTCTCAAGGCTGAACAGGCCCAGCTCCCTCAGCCTTTCCTCATAAGAGAGATGCTTCAATCTCTTAATCATCTTTGTGGCCCTCTGCTGGACCTGCTCCAGGAGCTCCATATCTCTTGTACCGAGGAGCCCAGAACTGGACACATCACTGCAGATGTGGCCTCACCAGGGCTGAGTAGAGGAGCAGGATCACCTCTGGTGACCTGCTGGCAATGCTCTTCCTAAGGATCCCATTGGCCTTCTTGGCCACCAGGGCACACTGCTGGCTCATGGACAGATTGTTGTCCACCAGGACCCCCAGGTCCTTCTCTGCAGAGCTGCTCCCCAGCAGGTCAGCCCCCAGACTGTGTTGGTGCCTGGGGTTATTCTATCCCAGGTGCAGGACCCTGCACTTGCCCTTGTTGATTTTCAGGCAGTTCTCTACCCGTCTCTCCAACCTGTTGAGGTCCTTCTGAAGGGCACCACAGCCCTCTGGGCTTTGTGTCATCAGTGAACTTGGTGAGGAGGAATCTGCCCCTTTATCCAAGTCACTGATGGAGAAGTTAAACAGTAATGGGTCCAGCATTGAACCATGAGGGACAGTGTTGGTTACAGGCCTTGAGCCTCTGGTCAAAACCCTGTGGGATCTGCCATTCTGATGATTCTTAGTGAACCTCACTGTCCACTCATCCAGCCCACTCTTCCAGAGTTTGCATTATGATGATGTCATGGGAGACTGTCAAAAGCCTTGCTGAAGTCCAGGTGAATGGCATTCAGTGCTTTTCCCTCATCCGTCCAGCCAGTTGCACCATTGTAGAAGGCATTCAGGTTGCTTAAGCATGATTTCCCTTTCCTAAATCCATGCTGACTACTCCGATCACTTTCTTGTCCTCCGTGTGGACAGACACGGCCTCTAGAATGAAGCACTCAATCATCATTCCAGGGATTGAGGTGAGGCTGACTGACAGGTAGTTCCCTGGGCCCTCCTTCTTCCTCTTTTTGAAGACTGGGGTGACATTCTTATTTATGAGAATAATCTTAGCATTATGAAAGTACAGTGGGAGTATTTGTGCAGGATTTGTGCATTTTTTTATTGTGTTAAGCAGATAAAACTCATGGCAGGAGACAAAGTTTAAGCCTTTTGACAGACCTTACTCCACAGTAGGTTTGGTAAACTCTTACGCTGTTGCTGATCTTCTCTTTAATAGGTCTTCCATGGATATCAGTTTCAAAAGTATTTCCTTTTTTTGTGTATGTGATTATACAAAATTTAATTTATTGCCAGGAGCTTTTATTTTAAGATCTGCTAATGTTTCTCTTCTTTTAAATGTTCAACATGAAGTCTCACATACTTACTAATTTGTTTTACTTTTCCAAAATCAATAACTTAGTGCTTTAAAAAATTACAGAGTTCAGAAATTTTTGTTGTAGGGAAACTGTGACTAGTCTAGAGCTGCAAAGCACTCTGTTCTGGGCACCTTAATTGGAAATCAGGTGCCAGAGCCAACATATTTTTGAAGAATCTTCTCTGTGCTTCGTATCTCATTTATGAAATTTTAAATGCTTGATTGATGCATTACACAGAGTGTGGTTATGTTGCCTGAGGTGAGCAAATAGTAAGGGAATAGGTAGAATATTTAACTTGATCTTTCCACTTTCTGACCCTGGTTGCAGTTTTCTTGATTATAAAAAATGCAGCAATAACATAATGCTACATGAATTTATTTACCTAAATAGAAAATATTAATTTAATATTCTATATATGTAAAAATTATTTATATATGTATTTTTTGGTATGGGTTTTCACAGTGCCAAAGTGCAAGCAGTTCAAATGTATCAGGTTGCTGTATGAATGAGCAGAATTGAGCAGACTTTGTCATGTTATCATCTCTCTGGACTTAAATATCCTCAAAATGGTACTTTTAGGCAGCTGCAGTGAGAACAAAGGAACTGGAAGAAAGCATTGAAGCAGAGAGAGCAGCACATTTAGAATCCAATTTCACTTCAAAGATCATCCAGGTAAACTTTTTGGTAAATATTTTGTACAAGTTTACAGTAAAACAGTTGAAGTTCTGAAGGTACAGCGCTCCAAAAATGTTAAGACCATTTACTTGCTCCAGTGAAAACACTGAATAGATTTTTTGCAATAAGTGTCAGAATTGTAAAAGCTAATATATAAAAGGAGAGAATAGAAGAATATCTGCTTTTCAGGGAACTTTAAAGTTATTAGAATAAATAATAGAATACGTCAGATTTGTAAGTTTGAGAATTCCCACTAGCATTTAAACAGTGAGGGAAAAGGCAATGTTTCACAATAGTTAAGCACTATACTACTGTTTAACTATCCTGCCCCGTATCTTTTGAATGGGCACTTAGAGCAATTTGGACATACAGTGCATACATCCAGCTTCTTTAGGAATGTGAGTTATATAATTACTCAGAGTACATTTGAGCCTCAAAGTTATGATATCTAGACTTATCAGTAAAGATGGATTAAATGAATAAATGTAGTATATATACTACGTATTAAAGTTCTTGTGTTAAACTGTATCACACAGTGTCTAACCCAATAAAGCAATTATGGTTTATTTAAAAATTTTTTTGAGAGAGATAAATGGTGATTGCTTAGTACTAACAAGCCCTTCACACTGGACTTTTGAAAAATTAAGCAAAAAAAAAAAAGGAATTTTGGTATATTTTTCTTCCTATTTTCTGAGTAACAAAAATAGGTATTGCCATTATTCTGTCAGTTATTTTCTCATTTTCATGATCTTCTGTATTTAGAGGCACTTAAATTTTAAAAGTGATGATTCAACTAGTAGAAAAGATTTAGTTTCTTTAATTTCCTCTCAATTTTTGCAACATACAAAGGAACTGGGAGGATAACATTCTTAAAATGAGAGACCTGTCATTTATGGGTGAATAACTGATGAATTTTTCTTCCTTGTTTGTATACATGAACAAGCTCAAAGTGTGCTTTATTCTGAGAGGAAGTGTAGCCCTTACTGTTAGTCACACACTTTCATGTCTATTTAAAAAACAGAATTCTACTGGAAAAATTCAGGAAAATGGGAAAAGCCAGACAACTCCAAATGAGAACAGGTGGTACTTTTGGTCAGCATATCTATTTGTCTCGGTTTTGAACTTTATGTATTCCTACATTTTTACACATGTTCAAAGTTTTTATGTGTGTATAGGCTTCTATGTAGAATTAATAGAATATAGTCTCCCGTAAAGCAAAACAGTCCAGCATTAAAGATCGTAATCTTTCCTAACTTGCTTTAATTGCTTTCTTATCACTTGGTAGTTAAGAATTCAAGAACTTGAAGAAGCTGTGCATGTGGAAAAATACAGACGAGCTGAAGCTCTTTCAGATTTAGAAATGATCAGGAAAGAGTTCAAAGAGTTAGAAAATGCATATGAGAGAGAAAAACACAATGCCCAGGAGAACTTGGAAAAACTCAATGAGTAAGTTTCCTTTTAAATTCTTTGTAAAATAGCAGTAGGCAGCTTGATTACCAATTATAGTTTACATTTTGTGTAGTGTTCAGTCAGTATAAAACAACAGAATCTGATGTAATTTCCCAAACCAAACCAAGGTTCAGAACCTGATGTTCCAATAAGAATAGGTCCATATCAGTAAGCATACATAGTATAGATTGGTAAATAGAGTAACTGATCTGTTACTGATTATTTGCCAAAGCAAAAATGTTGAAAATGATAGTTATAATAGGGTCCTGTCTCCTGTATGTTTGGTAGGAGTGTGGGAAAGCACACGCAGCAGGGTTGGAACGGATCTTTTTTCTTCTGTATAAACTTACATTATTATGAAAATACTATTTTTCAGTGAGCTAGATGAATCTTTCAGAATCCTGCCTAGAAGTTGTGTGTAATTTATAGTGGATTATCTTCATTTTCAGCTTTTGAATGATGGTGGGAAGTTTTAACTAGGTAACAAAACTAGAAAAAGGAATTAAGTGTATGAGAGCAGATGAAATTACGTGGGATTCCATTCCTACTCAGCATAATCTGCTGTGTCTGTGGTAGTAGATGGTTTCTGGAAGAACGGCTTTGCTATATTCCCCTGGCAGATATAGGATGCACTGTACTGAGTCTTATTCCTTGGCTGAACCAAGTTTATATTGGGGTGAGAAAATGTCAGGAAGAAGAATGGTGCTGGAAGACACAGAACTGAGGAGTTGGTGAAATAAAGGATAGCAATTGGTTAAATTTAGGGAAAGAGGGAGTTTAAGAAGACATAAAGTGGGTGGAATACAGTAGGGGTGTGGGAAGAGACTCAAGCTAGTAGAATGGGTTGGAAACGACAGAGTTGGCATCTCTTTCAATCTAGGATTATGTGGGTCTGTACACAATGGTATTTATGGTGACTTATTCATAAGAACAGTAGTGGAGAAAAAAGAAACTGGTTTCCCTACAAAAAAGGAAGTTTGTGTCCTGAGAGAGTCTTTCTATACTCATGCTTACAGAGATGTTTTTAGTTACATAGTTGAAACGTGCTGTATTATAAACACCTTAAAGCTCTTCATTAAAATAAGATCAAAAGAGGTCTGAATGTAAGATTGTGCATTTAGGTAAACCAGAGTGAAAGTGAAAACTTTTTTCTCAAAGAAAAAGAAATAGTTTTTATGATAAAAATTTGGGAAAATGTATGAAATACATTATGATAGTAATCTAAAGTGATGCTTCAGGAAGACTGCAGTCTTCACAGGTGGGAAACCGAGTATGTGTATTTCAAGATTCTCTATTGTTCTGAAATAACGTCAGTTAATTAAACTGTAATCTTATCCTGCCTGGTTGTTTTTGCTTTGAGCATGAGTTCTCTGTCAGCAAATATATGACACTAAACTGATACCAAATTCTTTGCCTTTTCTTGAACTGGAGAAGGCCTATACCATTGACTTGACATTTTATTCCTTTTTGGTTGCTTGGTTTTAAAAAAGCTCCTTTGTGTTCAAAACAGCCATTTTCAGAGGAATGGCTGTTGCATCACTAGTTTTACTGGCTACTTTTACAGGCTGCTTTCCACTGTCTGAGTTTTTCTGGTAGCTAACTTCCTATTCTTACACAGAATATGGACTATTGTTCTTTTTTTCTTTTTGTTATAGTTTTTTTTAGTTTTTAGTCTGGTCTTGTGGGTTTTTTCTTTTTCTGGTAGGTTTCCATATTTACATGGTACAGAAAATATGAAAAAACTGATGTTACAAAAGTTTTCTTGAACTACATTCTTCCTGTGTTTGTTCTTGAACCACTTCTTCACTTCTCCCAAGGTCTAATGTTCCAAGGTTCATCTATGTATTTGAGGTTAGATTAGCCAAATTCATCATCCTCAAGTGAAACATGGAGCTTCTTTAGGTTTTTTTTTTGTCTAATGCTTGTTAAGCTGGAGTAGTTTTCAGTCTAGAAAAAAAATTGTCGTCTTTTCAACATGGCTGCCATAGCATCACTTTCTATAGTGAATCAGGGAGCTGTTAGTGTGAATATGTTCTGAAAATCAAGAGATGATTACAGAGATAAAGTATAAGCTAATTAGCAGCATTTTTAATGGTAGCTTAAACATTTGTTGAGGAATTTTCCAAACCATTTCCAAAAACAAGATGTGTTTTTTAAATTTTAAAATCTGTTTTTTAACTTTTTTAGTTAAAAACTGTGAACATCCATAAGTAGTAATTTTCCAATTAAGTCTTTGAGAAACTCTTAAAGATATTTTTCTGTATTAGATTATTCAGACCAATGTAAGGATAATGGTTAGATATTGAATTGCATTGTGCATTCAATAATGTTTTGTTCCTTGTGAGAATATTTTATCTACATGTATAAAGCTATTTCTTTGAGAACTGAAGGGATTTATTTCTAGGATATTTTTGATGCACAAAAGTTACACTTTTGAAAAATGCGAAGAAATCTTAAACAAAAACCTTACCCTCAAAAAAGAAAAAAAGAGGGTTTTTTTAGGCACTTGATATGGTTTGAAGCTGGCTCCCTGCCAAGTCTCCAAACCTCACCACAAGAAGTACCCCCCCCCGCCCAAACCTCAGGGAGAAGAGGGAGAAAAACAATCAAGAAAAACCGAAACGAGAGAGAGAGCTAAAGCAACATATATATATAAAAATATATTTACACTTATGTTACAGTTATATACAATTGAAATATATATACAATTTCACAAGGGAAAGGGAAGGGGGAAGGGAAAAGGAACA
Source organism: Lepidothrix coronata (assembly GCF_001604755.1). Taxonomy (NCBI): domain Eukaryota; kingdom Metazoa; phylum Chordata; class Aves; order Passeriformes; family Pipridae; genus Lepidothrix; species Lepidothrix coronata. Next base: position 307,878 of record NW_016690497.1, on the reverse strand, counting down.
AAACCAAAATAAAAAATCTATATATATCTCCTGATTAGTAGCCCAATATCTAGCAACTAGAAGAGTTAGCAAAGAAATATCTCACTACTCTCCTTGGGACAACCGAGAGTCGCTCCGGAACGATCGCCGGCAACCTCTGTCTCCCAAGGTTGACAAGGCCTAACCAGGCCTCGCTCCCCAACACGGCAGACTCAACAGCAGGGAACCTGCACCTCCAAGCTACCGGAAGGAAAGAGAGCGAAGGCCTTTCCTCCTTTCTTCTTATAGCCTGGCTTATGTAAAAATTGTAGGGAATACTGGGTAAATCTGGACCCTTCCTTGGTTGCAAACTGGTCACCAAGGAGGGCCTAGACCAAACTACCACAGCACTGTATTTCATTGTTTGGAATTCCTGCATAAAATACTTGAATATGTGTTTGTGGCTAAGACTATGAAATACAGTTTTTACAATTATGATAGCATTTGCCATAGAAGTGTCAATATTACTGCTTACAGAGAAGTAAGTACTTGTGTTTCTAAAATACAACATGAACCTTAAAAAACCTTGCCTCCTTCTTCTAAAGAGGACGATTATGTTCAACGTTTCTTTGCCCTATCTTAGGGGGGTTTTTGGTATAAAACAGAATTTATGGCTGCTCGGAGCAACTGTTCTGTGTTAACTGGATATGAGAATAAATGTTGCCTAATATCCAAACAGTACTTTTCACTACTTGCAATCATGTGTTGATTCAGGCAATTATTCCTAGCGACTTTTGCCAACTGAGTTTTTGAGAGCAAATTGTCCTTTGTAATTTCAGAGAATGGAAACACAGTTAAAACACAATTAAAACAGTTAGTAGTTTTGTTAACAGAACTTGAAGAAGCATGAACAGTTTATCCTTAAAATTTTGTTAGTCCAGGCACCTAGATTTCCAGACCTCTTTAAAGATAGGTAGTGAAGGTCAAGCTTTCTCTGAGGTGGACATTAATCTACTCAGTTCTCTTGAGGTAATTATGTGGGGTGGGCATGTACTGACTCATCAGTTTCCTGTGCCCTTATTATTCTTTGAAGCATACAAGTCTCAGTAACGCTGGTGAATATCAGTGATTGCTTTCACCAGACACCTTCAGAGAGAATACAAGAGCCTTTGATCTACTTACCTTTGAAGGCTCTGGTCCTTGGACTTCAGACAATGTCAGGATCTTGGCTTTTTCTTTTAAGCCATAGTTTGGCATCCAAACATATTTTCTCTTTTTCTAGAGGAGTTGCACGAATTTGTCTTTAAGCCTTAGCCAAACAAAAGTATTAGAAACTTTCATTTGTTGTGCTAGAACACTTGTGTATCTCTTTAGCTGGACTTGATGTACGTAAATAAAACCAAAGTTGGAAGCTTTGTAATGCTATGAGAATTTATTTTCTCAGAAAAAAAGTTAGTTGTGATAACTGAAACCAAGCAAACGGGCTTTTCTGGGTTGCATAATTTTTTTCTTTTCTCACAAAAAAAGATAATCGTAATAACTAAAACCAAACTAACAGGCTTTTCTGGGTTGCATAATTTATTAATTAGCTCTGAACCCAGTAGCACTATTTAAATTGGAAGCAACATGGGATTTGGGTCACTGTGTGAATTAACTTTTCAAGAAAAGTGAGAGCATGACATAGAATAATTTGGAACTGCTTTTGCTGTTTTTCCAAAAGCTGTGAGAGCAGAAGCTATTTTGGGGGGCTGAAACAGGCAAGTTCTAGAAGAACAAGAAGTAACCATCTACAGCTAATTCCAAAAATCAGCCAGGCTGATGCAGAAGCACATAGGTATTTGGAGGACTATATGAAACAGTCCTTCAGCTAAAAAGACACACTGATCTATAAGGAATAAATCAGAGTCAGAAAGTGACAATACTGATTCAAAAACTTCAAAGCTGGAAGAACCTTGAGCCTGTTGTGTTACTTTCAGTTCTAGTGAGACAGGAGTGATAAGAGAAGAGAAAAGGAATGAGTGAGACCTGGATTTTTCTACTGCTGAGAGTTACATCAAGGATTAGTTGAGGTTGAAAGGAATTGCAGAAGATCTGTAGTCCAACTTGCTGCTCAGACTAGGATTAGTTATGAGATCGGACTGCTCAGGGTTTCATCCAGTTAGGTCTTGAAAACCTGGAGAATGGAGGTGACAAAACCTCTCTGGGAACCTGTTCCACTGTTTAATTGTCATTATGTTGGAAAATGTTTCTCCTTGGCTGAACCACTTTGGATTCTGTTCTTGTTCTGTAGCCAAACATTGCTGTGAAGTGACTGGCTGCATCCTCTTGATAATCTCCTTTTAGATATTGGGGGGCCTGTTACAAACCCCGAAGTTATCTCCTCCCTGGGTCGAACATACCAAGTTCCCTCAGTTCTTACATGTATTTCAGCCTCCGAGTATGGTGATGGACATCTCCTTAGCCCGCTCCAGCTTTTCTCCTGTGTTAGGGGGAATATGTGTAGTTAAAACTGGTCATTGGCCTAGACATGTTATAATGAGTGCCAAATAAATGTGATTACTCACTTCCCTTGATCTGGCTACACTACTATTAATACAGCCCAGGTTGCTGTTAGCTCTCTCTACTTGTATGCCATGCTGCTGATTTGTGGCTGTGTACCATGGTTACCATGCCCTTTTTGAGCATAGATGCTCCCCAGCCAGTTACCAGCCACATCACTGGTCTTTGCACTTGTCATTGTTGAATCTCAGAAGGTTCATGCTGTCCTGTTCTTTCTCAGTGTCTAGAGAACAGCAGCTCTTCTGTTGAGTGTATCAATTGTATTGTGTCATGATCTACTCACACCCAGTTCACTGTTACCCGCAGGCTCTGTGAGATTGCCCTCTTGGCCTAATTCAGGTGATGAATGAAGCTGTTAAACAGATTGTAATACAGACTCCTACAGTATGGCACCTCTTACCAGCTACTACCATCTGAGCTTTATCATCAAATCTTTTTTTTATCAGTGTTATAGTTCACATATCTACACTGAAGTTCTAACTTAGCTATAAAAATACTCTGTGAGAAAGTGCTAAAATCCTTGCTATAGGAATCTGCTTGCTCTCCTTTTGTCTATAGATCTGGTCATTTTATCATGGAATATAACTGGGTTGGCCAGACATGAATAAACCTTTGTAAATCCTCCCTGTGTTCCCAATCATCTTTGTTTCTTTCATGAGCCCAGAAAATTGTTACAAAAGGACTTGCTTCATAACCTTCCAGGGACTGAAATGAAGCAAACTGGTTTATAGTTCCTTGGCTTCTCCTTTTGCCCTTTGCCGAATGTCTGTGTGACATTTGCCTTTCTCCATTTGCCATGGACCTCCCCCAATTTTTGACCTTTCACAGCGATAATGAGCAATCTCATTGTGACATTGGCCACCTTTGTCAGAACCTTTGAGTGTAGGTGAACTGGCCTTTTCAATTTCTATGGGTTGGGTTCTCACAAGTTATCCCAAACTCAATCCTCACCTACTGCTAGCAATTATTATCCTTTTTGAGCCCTTTTACTGATTGTAGAGGCTTGGGAGGAGACCTCGTCAGGGAAGACTGAGGCAAGAAAGGCATTGAGTGTAGTAACCTTCTCTCTCTGCAGTTGATTAATTAGCTGTTTGTCTAGAAGCCTGTCCATGTTTTCTTTCCTACCTTAACGGAGTGGTAAAATCTCTTCTAGTTGTCTTTGTCATCTTTTGCAAAAATTAATTCTAGGTGACTTTTCTGATACCAGCCCTACATACTCAGGCAGTCCTTCTAAATTTTTCCTTCGATTCCTGTCCCTGGCTGTGTGCTCTATACAATGTTGTTTGGTCTTGTAGTTTTCTCATGAGTTGCCTTTTTTATCCATGCCAGGCTTTCTGTATTATTTGTTTTCCTGAGTACCAGGAAGACTGATACAAACAAGAGCTGTTCGAAAATTTGGATACGCTGCTTTTGAAGCCATGCCATTCTGAGTGGAATTGTCATGGTTTAGGAATGGTATTTCCCAATTTAGTGTTCCCACTGAAACACTCCAAACCACATGCCACTTGATCTTCCCCCCCTGCCCACCCCCAGCGGGCTGAAGAGAAGAATTGGAGGCACAAAACATAAAGATCACAGGTTGAGATAAGAACAATTTACTGGAAACAGCGATGAAATAAGACAACAAACTGTAACAGCAGCAAGTACTAATGACAGAGTGTACAGGAAAAAAAAAAAGTGAATTATTCATGTGGAATTATTCACTGTGGAAGCCCATGACCATACCTTACCATTCCCTCTGCCAGGGAAGGGAGCCCTTCCCTGTTTCTGGAAGATGAGGTGAGGTGATATAGGATAGCCTTCAGGTCCTAGCCATGCACCCTCCTGGCTACTGCAAAAATTAACCCTGTTGTGGCCAGAACCAGGGCAAGAATATAGTGAAGTACATGGGAACTTTAGAAGCAAGCTTTGTACTTGAAATCAGGGTTGAAGATGCAAGATGTGGTATGGTCTTTCTGAAGAGGACTAGAGCGTTAATTGAAATATGATGACTTCTGTTTATTATGTGTAATTTGGAAGCTATATCCAAATGATCAAATTAATTAATGACTGGAAGTCTAACGCAAGCCTTGATACTGGAAAAGAATGTAACCATAACCGAAAAGTCTTTCTTAGAAGGAATATGTAAGTTTCTTCAGTTAAAGAAAAAATAAGGCAAGCAGCTTCAGAAGCCATATGATACATAAATCAGGTGATAACCTGATATGTGTGATACTCATAGATTATCTTTTAAAAGTATACAGTATACTTGACAAAAATATTTTTGATAAAAATGTTCTAATGTTCAAACTTTTCAGATTAGAAAGAGAGTGTTTCGCCTCAAACAATGAAATGAAAGAAGTCATTGAGGAAAAGAAGGTGGTAATTAAAGACCTCTCTGAGAGACTAGGGAATACTGAAAAAACCTGCAGAGAATTAGAGGAGGAGCTTGCAACGGTAAGACAAAAGGCCTGTGGCACTCCTTGTTTGGGGTTTTATAAACATACTGTGAACATAATCTGCATTTGCTGTGCTGAGCTGTGGAATAAATCTGCCTTTGTGTTACTCTGATTTCAGTTATGTTACTTTGTTTTGTAAAACATGAGTAAATATAGCTAATACACTGGAGAAGCCAATTCAAAAATGCATGTTAAGTGATACACTGTGTACTTAACTGAACAGTTATTTGCAGAAAACAATTATTTTGAAAGTGTGGCTATGAGTGTAACTTGTGTTTGCATACCTAATGAAGAAGGCAGTTTGTAGGTATGGATTATGATTTCGTGCAAAGAATATTCCATCTTTCTACCCAGGCTTTTTTCTCTGAAGCTTGATTAGCTACCATTGTAGGCTTGTTTACTTTTATTTCACACAGTTTTAGTGCAAGCATTTGACTGCAAAAATTGTTTGAAAACGGCTTGTTTGAAGGTGACAAAACAGAGGGATTTTTTTGTTTAGTTCTTTTTTGGTTTGGTGTGCATTTGGCATTTTGGATGTATTTTACAGGTTTATTTTCTGAAATCTTCTTCCTTTTATATGACCAGCTGGGGCCTTTCCATGGTCTCTATCCACCTGAACTTTGTATTACAGGTTTTGCCATCCTGTTTTATAGCAGTAGGATCAAAGGAAAAATTTTACGATATCTTCATTAATGATGTAAATGAAGGGACTGAGTGCACCTTCAGCAAATTTGCAGATGACACCAAGCTGAAAGGTGCAGTTGACACACCTGAAGGATGGGATACCATCCAGAGGTACCTGGACAAGCTCAAGAAGTGGGCCCAGGGGAATCTCATGAGGTTCAACAAGATCAAGTACGAGGTGCTGCACCTGGGTCAGGGCAGCCCCCAGTATATACAGGTTGGGGGATGGACTGATTGAGGACAGCCCTACCGAGAAGGCCTTGGGGGTGCTGTTGGATGAGAGGCTGAACATGAGCCAGCAATGTGAGCTCCCAGCCTAGAAAGCCAGTTATATCCTGGGCTGCATCAAAAGCAGCATGGCCAGCAAGTCGAGGGAGGTGATTCTACCCCTCTGCTCTGGTCTGGTGAGACCCTGCCTGGAGTGCTGCATCCAGCTCTGGGGTCCTCAGCACAGGAATGACATTGATCTGTTGGAGCAAGTCCAGAGGAGGCCACCAAGATGATTAGAGGGATGGAGCACTTCTGCTATGAGGAAAGGCTGAGAGAATTGGGATTATTTAGCCTGGAGAAGAGAAGGCTTCAGGGCGACCTAATTGCGGCCTTCCAGTACCTGAAAGGAAGAAGAGAAGATGGAAAGAGACTTTTTACAGGTCATGTAGTGATAGGACATGGGGGAATTATTCCAAACTGAAAGAAGGTTTAGATGAGATATTAGGAAAACATTCTTTACTGTGAGGGTGGTGAGGCACTGGAGCAGGTTGTTTTCACAAGAGAGAAGTTGTGGATGTCCCATTCCTGAAAGTGTTCAAGGCCAAGTTGGATGGGGCTCTGAGTTTAGTGGAAGGTGTTGCTGTTCACAGCAGGGGTATTAGAACTAGATGATCTTTAAGGTTCCTTCCAACTCAGGCCATTCTATGTTTCTATGATTGTATGAGCTAGGAAACCTTTTTTCTTTTCATTGTGTAGTATCATTTGTGGTATTTCTATACATAGCCAATGTAAACTTGCAAATTTCTCCTCTTCCTTTCCCTTGGAGCTGTGAGTATAGAAGGTAATCATGGTCTGTTCCCTGCTACTGACAGGCATTGTGCTAATCAGTGAGTAGAAGCAGAGACCTGCATCAGAGAGTGTAAGACCCCAGGCCCCGAGCTGTGAGCTCACCAAGGGGTTTTACTTTAAAAATATGCAATGCTCCAACAATATCCACCCTCTGGAATATTGGAAGAACCCTTGGTTCTTTTAACACTTTAAGAGAGAGTGCAAAGGAGAAAAGCCACACATGTTTTCTCAGGAGGTACTTTGCTGGTAAACTTTAGGAAATAAGAGATCTTGGCAAAAGTTTAGAGGGTAACATACAACCAAATTAAAGCATTCCACAAAGCATTGACTTAGCACTTGCTAATACATATAACTTAGCCAAATCCAACCCATTTGCTCTCAAGTTACCTAAAATATCAAGAAAGGAGATTAAGAGAAGTAGTAGTAAAGAAAGAGAGAGAAAACCAGAAAATTTATAGCTACCACCAGGGTCCTGTGAAAGTTCAGCTCCCATGTGTCCAGGTGGCAGGGTCTGAACAAATATGGCCAGTGCATGTGTCTGCCTGTATTTGCTTTGGCCCCCGTGGCCACACCCCCCCACCAAGTGGGACTCCTGCTGTTCCAGCCCATGTGGAGCTGGGTTAAAGGCTCTGGAGTGTGATGTGGGAAGTGCTGCTGGTGTCCAGTGACTGACAGCTGCTCTGGGGCTACCCAAAGAGGCTTCAAGGGGCTGGGGTGTGGGACAGGGCATCACCTCACCTTCATGAAATTCAGCCTTACCCCTTCTTCCCCACACACACACTTGAGTTGGTTTGAGCCAATAATTAATATAATAAACAAGCGTCTCACAGAGAGTCTTCAGATTTGTTGGTGTCTCCTCTTCAGTTGATGGACTTATTCCATACATTGTCTTAGTGTTTGCCACTTTCCAGGTAGATTGGTAATAAATAAATTGAAGAAAAATAAAATGTAAGAACCCTTTTTCTTTTGGGAGAACAAAGCTTCTTCAGTGCAAGCATTAAAGTGTTAAAGACATTTGCTGCCCTAAGTCAACTGGGAAAAATCATTTTATCAGGCAAAAAAGGAATAAAAAGAAGAATTTCTTAGTAAAGTATGTTAAACCTGACAAGAATTCTAATCACGTTCAAGGTTTCTGGTAATGGCAACAGTATTAAGTGGTATATTCAAAATGGACATTATGTTATTGAAAGGTAAAAGCAAAACATATTGTCCCACTTGAAAGAAATGCCATGTTCATAGAGCCTGTTGTTTTAATTGTTTTGCTGGAATGATTTTAAACCACAAGACTGTCTTGAACAGGTAATAAAAATACTTATTTTCTGAGGAGTTCTATTAGTGGTCCATGTGGGATTAGATTTTTATCACCTTGGGCGGCTTTATATATTTCCTGAAGACTTTTGTATTTATTTGGGAAGCAGGAGTGCCTGTGTGTGGTCGTGTTTACTCAGTCTGGACAGCTTTTTTGTTGTTTTGCTTCCCAAAATCAAAAAGCAGAAGGCTATAGCAAAAATTAATTCAGTATACTGTTATTAGGCTTCCCTATACCCACACTAAAATTGTGTGAAAATGTCAGTGTGTTCTCTTGCCTTAATTCCCCCCTCCTGGTTTCTTCATCTCTTAATTACTTTTTTATATTTTGTACTATTATTAGACATCCTGAATATGTCCTTTCCACTTCAGGCTGATAATCTTAAATTGGTTTCTCACAGTACTGTTACCACACAAGTTAGTGTTTTTGTTTGTAAAATAATTTGAAGATATACCAAAAAATTCTTTTGAAGCTTTATATGAAAAAGTACTTTTCTTTTCCTTAATGGATCAGTTGAATGTATAGTAAAGTAGTTATGATGCTTGTAATTTTAAGTATCAGCATGCGACAGAAGTTTGCCAGAAATTTGCATGGATCAAATGTTACAGGATCTGTTGCTATCAAACAAAATCGCTTATGAATGTTCAGCATGAGCAGGCTCTCAAGATTTCCATTATGTTTTTCTGAGGAAATTGGTCTCAAGCTTGTAATCATTTCTAGCTAGGGTTTTTAGAAATTTTTAGCTCCAAGAATAGGAATTTAGAAGGGTAACCATTGTGATTCAGGACTTGCTTTAAACTGAAACAGCCTCAGCTGTATTCCTGTCCCATAGAAAAGAATAAAAAGTGTCTTTAGTAGTTTTAAGTTACTCAGGATATTTACGTTTCTAGAACCTAATACTGAATGCTCTTAGTAGCAGCCAAGCAGGAGATGTGAAACCTTTATTTTAAGAGAAACACATATTGAAATTTGGAGAACTTACCAGTACACCAGAATACATATTAGGAAAGTGAAATAATTAAAATATTGTAGTTTAGTATAAATTCCTTTAACTTGGAAGAAGTGTATATTCATTTCCTCCCTTTTGTATAGATTCTATCAGAACCAGCATCATTTGTGTATAAGTGGTATAATAGATTACAAAGTGATATAATAGATTACACACGGCCTGTCTTTTTCCCTGTGGCATGTAAATCTTTCTCTTACAGCCAGGCCTGCAGTCATGCACTGTTTATGTCTGAGCTGTCTGTAAAAGCCTTGTAGGTTATCATAAACTGAATGTCAGAACAGAAGTGTTTGAAAATCTGTTTCCTGGACATGCGCATTAACCAATGTTCTTTAACAGAAGTGTCTTAAGTCTTGACTGAAGAGACAATGAATTACCCTGAAGATTGTGATTCTGTTCTGCAAATTCTGTGGAGTAGAAACTGGTACATGATGGCAAAGATGTAAATGTCAATTATTGTAAATAATTATATAAAAGACAATTTATTGTGGACAGAGCATTTTTTTTCCAAACTAAAAAAATCCCCCCAGTACACAATCCTCATTAATTTTTCACTAATGACCATTACATGTTGTGTTACCTTGATTCCTGTTTTTCTTGCCTTAGTGCAGAGGTAGAGTGTTCCTAGATGCTATTTCTGTTATTGTCCTAATTTAAGAAGACTAGTCAATCTGAGGCATAAATGATCTACAAAGAAACTAATTTTGTAGTTTATTCTGGAAGAGGTCATTCAAGCTGTGATGTCCCAGTGTTGTACGACAGACATCTAAAAAATGCTTTTAAAGTTGCAGTTTTCAAAAAATTTTTCTGCCTTGAAAAAAACAAACAACCCAAAACCCTGGAGAGATACTTCATAACATTCTCTTCCACCAAAGGTTGTTGCAAATCTCTATTTAGGAGACAAGAATAGTTCTAATAAAACTTGGGCATTTTGATTAATTTTATTGCAGAGATATTTAATTTCTTGAGAGATTGTATTTAGTGTACACATGGATAGACTCCTCTATAGAATTTTGAATATTCTAGCTAATATAAAAAAAGAAACTCTATTAAGGATTCAGTAGTTAGATAACTTGAGCAAAAATAAACAGTAGCTGAAGGAGGGAGATGGTCAGTAAGGGTTTTCTTTTGTTTTGTTTTGGTTTTTATACTACAATTTGTGCCTAGTTCTTTAAAATTTGTGCCACTATTCTGTTTTACTGAACATCACTTGAGTAAAACCTGTTTTTTGTGAACTGTGGAACAGTCATTTGGAACCTATTTCTGTAAATGCTTTGATTTGCTGCCGCTAAGGTTAGGCCTGGTAAACATTCTGATACTTTTGTAAAGAATTGACGTAAGTGCTTTTCAAGAGGTATCTGAACATACTGTTCCTTGGTGGCTGTGTGGATAGTTCTGGCTTTGGCATTTATTCTGCCATCACCACATGGGATTTATACTGCAAAGTGAGTGGGTGTATTAATCCATGTGCAAGAGAGCCCCTTAGAGCACCTTGTACCTGTAAACAAAGTATAGAAAGTTCCTCAGGAATAATGGTGGTTCATTGTAGGACTGGACCCTAATTCCCTGTGTACTACTGCTGGAGTTTTATTAAGGTAAGACCTCAAATTCTTGCCCACATGTTTATTTTTAAAAATTGTTAACTTGACGCACGTACGCACATTTGCAGCATCACGTTCTGTGGACTGTCCTAGAAGTATGCATAGAGTTTGCATTTATTTTAGTCAACTGTGGCTTTTGTAAAATGCTGAAAAAAAAAAGGAACATCATTTCTGTATTGGAATAGGTTATAGAAAGATACCAAAGTCAAATACTGGTTGTTAAGGAAAATATGTCTACAACCAAGGTAGATAAATATAAATACTCTTCTTGTGAAAGACTAACTCAATTCTGGCAGTGAGTGGAATAATTTTCTGGTTATCCTTATAGATAAGGATACAAAGTATTTGGAAAAAAGATTTTCTCCTGATGGGGGCATGCAGTACATTTCATGAAAAATGCTTGGCTTCTATTTAATTTCTTTAGAAGTGCAGTTATGTTTTGAAATTGATGGTTAAATAAATATGTTACCAAGTACATTTTCTACCAGAAGTATTTTATCCTTCGTGTTGTTTTGTCGTAATAGGAGCCGTCTTAAGGATACGAAGGGAAGCATTATATATACTAAAATTCAGCATATATTCTGTGTTCAGAAAGTATGATTTTGCTCCTAAGATGTTTGGTTTCTGTCCTCCAGTGTGGAATATTTTGTGAAGGAGGGAATTGTCTTTAGGGAGTATAGGAAACATGTTGATGGAAGAGCTCCTAGTATATTTTGAGAATTTTAAATTCTCAAGTGTCCATGTAAACTTCACAAGAATAATTTACTGCTGGTCTCAGGGACCTGGGATTCCTAAAGGCAGGTTCTACCAGTAAAGGCTGAGGTGAAAAAGGCATTGAAAAGGATTTTTCTGCATCGTAGTCATCAGATTGCTGCCTCATTAGCAGTGGGCCCACATTTTGCCTAGGCTTGCTTTTGCTAGTGGTACACTTCAGGAAGCTTTTCCTCTTACTCTTCACGTCCCATGCCAGATTCAACTTTAGGTGGATTTTGGCATTCCTAAGCATATCCCTCTAGGCTATCCCTCTGGGTATTTTTCCCAGGTCACTATGTCTGATTGGCCCCCTTTATGCTTCCTATTAATATTTTAATTTAGTCAGGAGCTCCCTGTGTATCCGTACAGACCTCTTGCCTTTGATTTTCAAGGTCATTTTTGAGGATCACTTCCAAGGTCAAGAATGGTCCATTCTGCAGAAAGTCGAGCAAAGTCAGCAGAAGCTTTACTTCATGAATATTCTTTCATCTCTTTCTATTAATGTGGTCTGTGAAGCAAACTCTCTTTAAGTAAAGGCTTTAGCAATTTTGTTACGTGATTTCCCTTTTGGAGTAATCTAGGAAACACACTACTTTTCCAGTAGTTCTATAGGAATAGCATTCCCACAAACATGTTGATGGATGAAGTTGTTGAGAAGGGTGTAACTGCATCTCCTGGAATAGTTGAATCTGGACATAGATTATGTTTGACTCAACAGTTGTGGACTCAGTTTTCCTTTTCAGAGTGAAGCATTATGCATACTCCCTGTGTTTGTTCAGACTGAAGAAGATTAAGGGATAACAGCTACTGCTATGAACTGTCAAGTGGGTGCTTATGGAGAAGGTGGAGCTGAACTCTCCTTAGATGTATGCAGTGGAAGTATGAGAGAAAACAGGGAAATTCTAATTACCTGTAAGAGAGGAAAAAAACTTTACAATGAGGACTGTGAGATATTGGAGCAGGTTTCCTGGAGGGCCATCTTTGAGGATACTCAAAACTTGACTGAACGAGGCTCAGAGCAACCTAAGCTGACTTGAACCCTGCTCTGAGTGGGGAGCAGGACCAGATGATCTCCGTAGGTCCTGTCAGCTTAAATTGTTCCATGATTTTATGACTCTATACATTCTTATTAGATACCTATCAATGAGACATAAGAAATCAGATCAATATTAGACCTTGTGCCTGGATTTTCAGCACTGTAATTTACAGAGTTTTTTCTTCAGTTTCTGATAATGGGGACAGTGATTGAAAATGGAAGTCAAAATGGAAAGATGCCAAATATTTTGCAGCTAAAATGTAGAGAAACTGGCTAGTCTAAGGAGTTTCCTTTTGGTCTTTATTGCTGTTGAGAAAGAGACTGAAATTGGCTTAGGAAGTGTAGGAGCAGTTAGCAAATAAAGCATGGAGAAGTGGTGAAGGCTGAAAAGACTGGAATACACTGACCAAATTATGGTAAATTAACTAAACAAAAAGAAAAATTGGATGTGGAGATTGAAAGAAATTCTCACATTTGACTTTTCCATGGGAAGATGTTTTTCTGGGAAGATTTACTCTGACCTCTGTGCTGGCGTGGTTTACGTAAAAAGTATTTCTTTTATCATGATGTTATACATTGTTATATTTTATTGGTTTTAGTGCGTGAGGTCTTTAGGATGATATCAGTACATGAGAGCAAACTTTAATGTGCTTGCATCCCATAAAATATTTTTACTGGATCTTAGCATTTACAAGCTCTATTCATATAAGTAATTTTATGGAGTAAGAATTAAACCTAGTTATTTTTCAATATATAGAAATGGTTTGGAAAATCTTTATGAACTGTAGTACAAACTCTCACACAAGGAAAGGCATGTAAATGCTACAGGGGACCTAACACTGAAATACACATATGAATAATATATTAGTTGATATACAGTACATATAATTAAAATTGAAAGAGTAAGGCAAATTTATAAAATATTTAGCTCAATAGTGAAGAACACTGCAGAGAATTAAATGCATTTCTTGGGTTTTTATCCTGACAGTTATATGCTAGCAGTATGTAACAATTTTCATGGGGAGGATGTTTCCCACACATGAGAAAATGCCTGCATCCTTTGACATGCAGTGAAGCATAACTAAAGCGATAGTTTATTGATATACTAGAAAACAGTAGGATTTTTCTCAATAAAAAAAGGTTAATCTTCCATTACCAAGTAGAAATGGAAATTACTCAAATAGGTTTTAGAATTTAGAATGTAAATAAATTGAGCAGTTAAAAGTTATGAGACATCTTTGAGCATAACCTTTGTCATAAGAAAATAGTGAAATTATTTAAATCTGATTTCCTCTGGAACTGGGGGGAGAGGTGGTTGGTTTTCATTTTTTATTGCTGTTTTTTGGGGTTGTTTTTTAAATTATTGAAATGTATTACTTTTTGTCAGTTAGCAGCTAAAGTTGTACATTTCTTTGAGAAGTTAAAACTGCATATACCCAAAAGGACCTTGGTCTTGTCTGGAATGACGGATGCATGTCTTTGAAAACTGCAAGTTATAGTCTTGGTTATAGATGGAAGGAATGATTTGATACAGTCTTTCTATTGTAGCAATTAAAAAATTTGCTGTAGTACCTTTCTGCCCTCAGAATAAAGTCAGTGTCTTGATTTGAACATTAGGCTGCACTTAGTGGACTGCTTTCTTTCAGAAAATACAGTAGTAGGTGTTGAAGAACGCTGCTGCTTTATATTCCATGCATAAGGGTGAGTTTTGGTATTGAAGAAATCACTGTCTAGCATGGAAGATATTAACAATTGAAGTAGGCAGATTTGCAGTGAGGGTAGGTGTGGGATTTGACTGAGTGCCAAATCATGGATTTCTAGCCTGTCTGCCAGTAGTTTGGTGTCTTTCTGGATGTCCTTGTAGGGTGTAACAATAGATTTCATTGCTTGCATAGATGGGCACAATTTAATGTTCATTAAGATATTTTTGAAACAGAAGGTGATCAAGACTAAGTTTTTCTGCAAACATCTTTTGTTTTTCTTTTGAGTATCTGAAGTCTTTAGTTTTATTTTAAGAGTGTTTCAGGGTTCTTTGTTACTTATTTGTTATGTCATGTTAAGTATCTTGGTCAAGAAGAGGTGTAATAAGAAGTATAGCAGGAATTTAGATTTAAAGGGGAACAAATATACCATTGTGAGATGTACTTTTTCTGTTTACTATTTTAATGTGTTTCATTCCCTGCCCCCCTTGTCTTGTCTGTATCTCCTGTCAAATAAAGGCCAAGAAACACCAGGTCTTTCTAACAGAGACGTATGAAAACAACATGAGAGAGCTGGAGTTACTCTTGGACAGCTTTGCTATGTCAGGCCAGCGGACAGCAGGTTAGTTGAAGGTATAAAATGACAGATGCATCTGTCAATGTTCCAAAGTCACTACATTGTGGGAATTCTGCAGATGCCTCTTGCATTCCCTCTTCTCACCATGCTTTGATTTGATGACATGATAAGAGCAGTTCTCACAGCAGTCAAATGGCCTTGCTAGCTGAGAGAGGGTGACGGAATGTGGACCTGCTGTTGTCAGCCCAGAACTCGATATACAAATGCTGGGGTGTATATGCCGGTCAGAAAAGGGCTTACTTGCTGTGCTCTAAATCCAACTGAGAAAAAAGTCCTTACAGTATACCTGCAAAGGGAACAGATGTTTTGCTTGAACTGAGCCAAATTCTCAGGCAACCTTCAGCAACTTAAAGGTCATAAATTCAAAAAGGTTGTGTAGGACACTTGATATAACACAATACTTTTACAGTTGATTGTGGACCAGTACTGTATTGCTTTCATTTGATCTAGTACAGAACAAATATTTCTCTGTTTTCATTAAAATTAATTGTAAGTCAGTGGTTGTCACTGCTACTTGGCTTTATATGTAATGTATCAAACTTAACAAACTGCTGCCTGGTTAGACATTTGAATTAGTGGCTAACAAAACCAAACTGAACTTTAACATCAAGCTAGTAGTTTTTTACAGGTAAGAGTTGTACACTTTTTAAAATCTTAATTTAAAACAATGTATAAAAGATATTTCTATGTAATTCCTATTAGAATAACATGTAGGAGACATGAAATGCTTCCAACTTAGAGTGAAAGTAAACTGGAAGAAAACAGGCAGAATGTGGCTTAAAGAGCAAACAGGTTTCTTTTATGTAAATCATGGTGATTTGTTTTTGCACTTTTTAGGAGCAGTAGACATAAACAGATGTCGTCATTAAATGAAGATGCATTTTTTTTCTGTCTTCACAAAATGATTTTTTTTTTTTTACAGCCTGGTACTGTTAAATTTCAATAAAGGAACAACTTCCTGAGATTTCTGTTGTCCTTAAAAGTCTTTGAATCTGTGATGCATTTGTTTCCTCACATGGGCTATATGATTTTTTTTGTTTGGGAACTGGTATCAGTTTTATTCTGTAATTATACATGTAATTCCTGTGGGCAATACCTATAGATTTACCGTAGATACATCAGTCTGAAAAGCTCTTTAAGACTGTATGTTTTCCACATTCTTGCCAAGTTCCACATGCTCAGAGGGACTTAAGCAATTCTGGCGGGAGCTGGATGCTGCTGCCAGAGTGCAGTTTCCAAAGCAGTAATTGTCTTTCAGGTAGGTTTTCTTTCTCCCTGGTGGTAAACTTTGCAGAGAACAGCTTTGACCTGTTTCTATAACAGTAACTTCAGTATTAATTTGCTTTGTTTGAGGTAAACTTTGAAAAATCTTATTTAAAGAGATCTTTTTTTTAAGCTTTAGCATCTCTGCAGAGGCTTTGTTGAGGCAGATAGTAAAATTTAGCTGTGCTGTGGATTGAGTCTTTACAGCTAATATTAAAATAGATATTGACTAAGACATTTGTTCTACATATTTACTCTGCTTCTAAGTGTGAAATCTAGTTTTTAATGCTTTTTCATTATTATATTATTACTCTGGGGTACTTATGAATGTATTATGTAGCAATATTTCTTTAAATTTTTAAAAAAATATTTATTGTAATTATATTTGAAATGAGAATGTCCAGGTTCCAGTAAAAGTAAAAATCTTAAATAAATCTTTGTAGTCTGATTAGCAGGTGAGGGGCTACATGAGCCACATCTGACCTGGTAGTCTTTCTTGTTCTCGTTTCCAACTTTGAACTCAAGGGGTTGAGAGATCTACTTAAAAATCTGTCAATACTAAAGATCCAGCCCCTTAAGTGCTGACTGGACTGTGATTACTGGGCTATACAGGAAAGAGAAGATGAGACTTTATATTTTTGAGATTAAAGAATTTTAGAAAGCTATTTTTCTTTATACATACCAAAATAACAAGCATAAATCCATGTTTTCTCCTTTTTCAGTGACCTTTATAAATTTTCCACAGCATTGTTATTGGGCCATTTGCATGCTTTCTTTTTGTATCTGTTCAGTTTATCATATTTTGCAGTTATTCAGCAACAGAATTTGTTCTCAGGTAAATTTGTCTCCATTTCAGGAAAAAAGTAATTGTGGTTGTAGTAATATTAAAAAAAAGTGAAATGGGTATAAAGTTCTAAGAGTGTTAGCTGCTTTGAGTTAGCCTCACCATTTACTGCAGGCCACCAGTACCGTTTTAGCCAAAAATGTAAAACGCAGCATCATATGAGCCTCTGTGAAGGAAATTAACTCTATCCTAGCCAGGCCCAGTACTACTAGCAGGAAGTCCAGAGCAGCAGGTTTAAGAGTTTACTCACTTGTATACTTCCTGATAGTCTTCTATTGAACTTGGCATTTTCTCAAAATTCTACCCTCAAACTCTTAGGCAATACTGGGCATATGCTTCCAGATTTTTTTTTTTTTGCATATTGCTGACAGAGTGCCTCTGCAGCAGCAGAGTGCCATTTGGATTATGTTGCATGTCTCCTGAATAGTTGTATGAAGATGGACAACATTTAACCATAGACTTGTTTTCAGCTAGTGCAGAAAGGTTGAATCTAGTATTTCTGTTGGCAGACTGAGCTATCTGGAAGTAGGATTGCAGCAAAGGCAAGAAATGACAGCATGGAGAATTTACTGGCAAAAGTCTAGTTTTGGCAAACATGATGTAAATTAATGTTTCTTTGACAGCATTGCAGGTTGGGACTTCATAAGAAATGAAGACCCATTATTTAGACACCATGATAAAAACTATTGGATGGAAGAAAACGCCTTTATTGACTTAATAGGTATTATTTGAAACTGAATGAGAATTGTGAGTTACTGCTTCTCCAGAGCTACAAGTATGGAAGAATAGTAGTTAATTTTTTCTGTGCAACAGGATCACTGCAAAATGTTCTTACAATGGGTAGCATTGAGAAGGTGGTCTTGTAACTGAGGAGACTGGACTAGAGCCCTGTGCATAGCTGTAGCTGTGGTTAAGTGATAAAAATTATAGTAACGTGTCCCTTGTCACTTTCTTCAAGGTGAAATCTAAACTTCTCATAAAAGGTCCGATTTTATGAATTCTTACATTGATTCTAAGTGTAACATTGCTATTTGGGACATCTTTAGGATTCAGAGGGCTCTGGTGTCCCCTTATTAAGATTTTGCTTTTCCCTGACTCTGTAAAAATAAGTTTATAGATGCTGCATAGTAGTATAAACAATGCTAACCATGATCTGTCAATAATCTGGTATTGACATGTAACACCAGAAAAAAAAGAAAAGTTTGTTCTTGGAAACTGAATATTAGCTGACATGTTGTGACCTCTTGATCAATATAGTGTTGTTTTGCTCTCTTAGTGCATTGTGGTACGGTCTATGGAACGCTCAGACTTGTTCATATGTCCTTAATTAAGGCAACCAGATCAGAAGTCTCTGTATAAATGTTTAATAAATAAGTGTAGTGTGTATATAATGGATATATCAGATTTATAATTGAAAAGTTATGTAGAACTGTGTAGACAGATAATAGTTTTAAAAAATTATTTCCTTTGGAATGAAATTCAAAATAATTTAAAATGTTTTTAAGTTATGTTTCTCCAAGCATAACATAATGATTTGATCTTTGGCTCAGTAAAGCTTTAAGTGAATGAAGTACTGCATTGACATGCTTAGTCACAACAGCAAAATAATGTCAGAAAAAGTATAACATACTTGACTTTCAGACTACATGCTTTTCAAAGTGTTTAATTATGTGGTTTTGAAGTTGGCTTGTCTGACTGAAGAACACAGACTTGACCATGGTAGGAATTATATGTGACTGCATACCAAATACGTAAAGTGTTAATGTAATCCAGAATTTACAGGTCTGTATCTTGAATTAAGGCTTTTATAATCTTTCAACTACATTTGCTGTGAGAGTGTGGCTATTCAGCTGCGTCTCTTGTGGCAAACAAGGCTGCTGTTCAGCATTTTGTATTGTCACTGAAGCCCTGACTAGTTTTAATACTTCTCATCCAGGGTGAGTAATTTTCTCTCTGTGGCTTTAAGGCTTAATTTTCATTCTGTGTTTTCCTTCAGGCACTTGCAACGACAAAGATAAACCGCCAAGTTGCTCTGTCCTTGAGACTTTGAGGTGTATCTTGACAGCTTACCAGAACAAGCTGGAAGATACCTCTAATGAGGTAACACTTGCAATGTTTGGCTCTATATGTATCACATTTGGCCTGCAGCAGTACATATGCTTTGCTTGTAAAAAAGGGCAGAAGAGTGGGAATGTTGAGTTGACAGCTTCAAGTATACCTAAAGAAATAATCTCTGTCACTGCTATTTCTCTAAGCTTGCCCTACAGTGAAGTTTCACTTATATTTGTGGAGACAGGGAGTAGAGTTTTTTGTCTTTCTAGTTTAATTTAGTTTTGTTTTCTTGTTAAACCTTTTTGGGATTATTTTTCAATAAATATTTAGGATAAGAAACTATTCATATCTAAGATTTTAGCTAAAAGATGATGATTTAAGAGTGTGGCAGCATATACCACAATATTCCTAAATACACAGTGCTTGAGCCTCAGTAGTCATTGCTATCAGTTATACAAATGATCATGCCCTCTGTACTTTTAAAAACCAGTGTAATTTTTTGAAAAGAGTATGTTTTCCCTGGAATCTCTTCTGGAGGTATTTTGCTGTCCTTTCACTTAAAATAGGACCACTACAATACTTTCTTTAAGTTATCTGAGAGGATAATGGAAATATTTCAATTTTGGGATTCTTACGGTTGAAAAAAAACAGATGTTTTCCTTGAGTCCTACTGTCCTTTTATTTCACTGGCTGAGAAGTCAGAGTCTTGCATTTATTTTGTTATTTGTATTGGTAAGGTGACGAAATTACTCCTCTTGTGTGTAAATGTTTTATAAACTTGTGGCTTTAAAGGCTGTAGAGAGAAGTTAACTACACTATTAAAACTTTTTGTACAAACTTGTAATTAGCTTATGTTTGAATAAAATTGGCAAATACAGAAAGGCAAGGTGTGATAAGATTGTAAAAATGTCAGTACTATATTTCATTTCTAGGTTTTGTCTTTTGTTTTGACAAATGCATAGTCTAGGTAGTCACTCACAACATTTAAAAAGAAAAAAAAAAGAAAAGAAAAAAAAAGGAGAAGTATATCAACTTTACCCCTTTTATTGTGAAAAGAACAATCTCCCACAAGACCTTTGAATGTGTTTAATGGACACAAAAATAAGTGACCATGGAAACAATTATACTTTTTAAACAGCAAGCTCTGTTAAGTCTCTCCCAGTGAGATAAGAAAACTGATGTGTATAGTCATTATGAAACTCTTCTGAGACCCAAGTCTGGAAGCTGAAGAGTAACTAGGAACATATTACCCACAGCGAATTGTTATTTGGGAGGAGGAATGTCACGTGATAGGCAGCACAGTTGAAAAGTCGACTCAGCAGGCTTTGGCTTAGTGATGTGCTTTGTTGTGAAACTGTGCCAGAGACAGCAGTGGGGAGACCAAGGGGGTGGCTTCTAAGAAAGCAAAGACAGTGTTCTGACAGAAAGAAGAATGAACTGTCAAGGAAAATAAATCGCAAGCAGAGCAGGACCGACAGATAACCTGCCACAAGACTTCCCAGTAGGACTGCGTGTGACTGACCCTGAAGTTGTCATATGGAGCCAGAGATCACTGAGCACCTTTATGGTGCATAGAAAGGGCAATGCTCTGTCCTTCTTGATTACCCTCGCCCCCACAGAGAATGATGCTTTTGGGTTTTTATGTTAGATATGTTTAATAATAAAACTTTTTAATAATACAGTAATGCACAAGGGGACTATGAAGGGCACTGTGCAATAAAACCAGGATATTTTAATACACAACAGTAAGGGTGTAGTTTTGAGCAATTATTAGATATTCTCTTTATAGAGAGATTTTCAACAAGACTCCACATATTGATGAATTTGTTAATGTATGTGTACACCTGGATGTATACTTGAAATATGCTGGTAAACTTGTCATGTGTCATCTTTAACTTGCTGTACTAAACATTAGATTAAATGATCTGGTTCATTCGTGTGACTGAAAGGTGTATAAATGTTTTGGTTTTTGCAGACAACTAGCTTCTAACTTTTTGTATAGTGCAGACCACTAGAATGTTTAGGGAGAGCAAAAAGAATAGTAAACCAACAAAAAGACTGGAAATATTCCAGTAGCATTCTGTAATTTACTGTAATTATTTCTAAGGGTTCTGCCAGGTCTGCTGACATCAAAATATAAAAATAAACAAGAATATAATTTCCAAAGTAATTTGTAAATTTTATCAATGGAGTATTTTGCTTCTTAGTTGTTCATTAAATCTCAGGTGCTTTCAGTAACCTATACTAGAATACATTTCTAATCCATGCTTTCTTTCAGGCATTTGTATTGCTAGCCTCATAATCACGTAAACAAAGACATATTATTTTGATATGTTATCTTTTCTGAAAGTGCAAAGTACACATTACGGTCATGAGCTACCTCTAAGATAGTTGCTTGTAATCCTACGAAGATTCAGTAGTCACTGTGCCTCTTGGGAACATTGCTGCTTTGCTGCTTTTACAGTATGTGAGTGTTCAGTAAAGACCCATGCTTATAGCTGGACAATTTCTGCAAATGGCCACTGAGTGGAAAACTTGTTTTCTTAAACCACTCCTCAGATCATAATCTAAATTTATTGCACTTTCAAGTGCATTTCAGTGCATTTCTATGTTCTTGTCAGATATTTTGAGAGTTAATAAGATAGTTAATAGTGGACTGAGTTTGGGATTCTGCCACTACTCTGTATCTTAAATCTTTATAAAAGAGTTATTTAGTGCTTTTGTAATGGCACATTAATTAGATTGTATGGAGTACAAAAACTGTCAAAGGAATTGAAATCAATTTTGTTGTTTTACTTTTATATACAAAGTTCTTCCTTTATATTGAAGGGGTCATGCAGCCTTTCTGTAAAAGCCAGTTTGACCTCCATATATTTTACAGTTTGAGAAAATGAAGGCTCTGTGTAAAAAGATGACAAAAGACCTTGAGATATCCGAGGAGAAAGTGTGTACTTTAAGACAAGACCTTAAGGTATGTTTAATGAATTTAGCATAGAATTTTAAAGTTCTCAAAAAATTATCTTTCTGGATTTAAGGTATCTTTCTTATGAGAATAAGTCTCCATATCATTCTGTTCTGTTGAGCAGACTAGTTTACCTTGCAAGCTTGTTAAGCCGTGCTGCTTTATTCTCGTTACCACTGTAGACTACACAACTGATCATTTCAATGATTGTACTTCTGAAATAACTTGAAATACATTTATCAATTTGAAAAATACTGTTTTGTATTGAAATTGGCATCAGTATTTTTTTCTTTTAATATTTTTCTCAAGAAAAGGGGAATTTCCTCCTCTGTTCATATGAACCCTCTGTTCATATGAAGGTATATTTTCTTAAACATATCCATTCCTTTATTAATTTTTTTTTTGTTTGTGTTTATCAGGTTAATGCATGTAATGCATAAGGTTGTCTTTAACACCTATACAATATGCAGCCTAAAATTTCTTAGAGTAAAATCTACCTGAGAACTGATAAAAACACTTGAGAATTCTTTACTTTCTGAACAAGAATTTTTTTTGTCTCTGTATTTGGCTGACAGCACTTCTGTGATGTCCTGTCTGGTTACATCAACGGCCAAGGGAGTGAGGAAGTCCTGAGGTCATGGTTAAACTTAATCTCCTGACTGGCAGTGTATTGTATTATTGCCAAAATAGTGTGTCTCTAAACCTGGTGTTTTTCAGTCTCTTTTGCTGAGAATATGCTGCGTTATGTTTTTATGCAGTGTTTTTCTGCAACATTCATTGAATCTTCATATTAAGGGCTACTTGCAGATGATGTCTTGTCATCTGATCTGAACTTTCTTTATTAATTTATGTTTGGAAGACTTAAGACTTCTGCTTCTGTTCCAGCACCTTCGTAAGACACCTAAGATTTCTGCAACCCATTGCAAGTGATATTTGTATTCTTCCTGAAAAAACTGAGTTTGCTACACACAGAGAGTGCTGGTTTTTATGCAGTATGCCAATTTCAAATCTCTTTAAATTTTTAGTAATAAAACTGTAGAGATAAGCAAAAGCTAGATCCAGTCTGAAAACATTTGTGTTCGAAATGTAACATTGCTTTAATATTTTAATGTTTTCATGAAGAAGAATAAAAGTCATTGTCTAATGAATTGGGAGTATCTTTTCTATTATATTTTCCATATAAGAAGCTACGATTTTGTGAAAAATGAACAATGCTTTCAGTTTGACCTTTTGCAAACTTTAGCAGTGCTGGAAATATAGTGCTTATAGGAGAGAAAAGCATGTGTATCTGTCAACTCTGTCTCACAAATATTTTGACTGTAAAGGGGTAGTTTATTAATTTCTTTGTTTACCTGGTGAAATTTGGTGCTGGTAACATAATGATTGTATTTATGATCATTTCTGATTATTCAGTTACTTCCCATGGTCAAACCTCCAAAGAGGGTCCTCCCATTTTTTTTTTCATGGCAATAAAAATACAGTGAGGAACAAGAGCTGTGTTGCTTACAGACTCAGCTGTGACAGATCAGAGATTTACTTAATAAAATAATGTATGTTTTCACTAGCTCTGAGAGCTTTGCACTCTGCAGAGGATAAGTTGTGTCCCTGCATTCTGCATCTCATTTGTGGGGGTAGAGGGTGTTCTGAAGGTCACTGCATCGTGGAGCTTTTACCAGTCAGGGATGCCCATGTTGTCTAGTTACAAGCTGTAGAAGAGGCCTATTGTCAATTTTGAAATTCAGATATTGAATTAGCCTGGAATCTTATGAATACATGTGGCTATATGGCTTTACTTCCTCAGATGATGACCGCTAGACTAAGGTAACATTTCACAGACTAAAATTCTTACCAGCCTTTCTGTTCTATGCTTCTGTCTTACAGGAAGCTCAGGATACCCTGGTTGATGCCAGTAAAGAGTTAAATCATCTGCACACTAAGTGTGCAGACAGAGAGACTTTAATAGAAACTTTAAGAACGAAACTACAGGATGTACAACAATGCTGGGAGAAGGAGAAAGTACGTGCCACAGAATCAGAAAATGAAATCCAGAAGCTTACCAGGGCTTACCAGAAGGATATGGAGGTATTACTAGAGACAAGATGACTGTCAAAGAGTCTTTATTTAATCTCAGCTTTATACATTTACATACATCAGATGGTTACTCTTAGTCTTAACAGATTTATCTCTAAAATATGATTTTAAGATACATATTTTGAAATATGTATTTAATATCTGTGAGATCTCAGGACATATCAGTTCTCCTTTCTTCTGTATCTGAACTAGTAGCTTAATCATTCCAGCATTTTGAATTTTTGAACAACTGAGTATATTTAAGAGCTACACCTGACGAACAATTCTTTCTTTCTTTCAAACTAAAAGTTAACAAAAATGTTTTACAATTGGAACATAGAGTAGTGTCATTATCATTATTACTGATTCACATATCGTTGAGGTAGTTTTGTGTGCAGGCCACAAAACCTAGAAATTCTTATTTGTTATCTATTAGGTCATTGTGGTGTGCTATATGAAGAAACGAGTTCATAGCATCTTATTTCAGAACTATTATCTCTCTCCTTATATATATTAAAGAGATGTTAATTTTGTTGCTTTTTCCCCCCAGTAAAGTGGTTCTGTACTAGCATTGGCTAGTACAATGATGTACTTCTAGTTGTGCATATTGAGCTCATTACTTCCACAGATTTGGATATGGATGCCAACTGAGTAAAAAGGAAACATTCTTTCCATCACTCTTACAGTCTGGTATTTAAATAGGGTCCACATGAAACAGCTGAAATTGTTACACACATCAGATAATGATTAAAGTGAAGGAAACTAGAAGTCTGGCTCTGTTGTAAAGTCTGCATGTCTACAACACTGTGGTTGCATTCAACATGTGTGAATTGATTTAGGGTCTTGGAACCCCCTTTTTTACCCCAAATGGATAATTATCATCCTCAGTTTATCACAGCCAAGCAAAAATGTAATGAAGGTGACACACTGGATTTTCCTTGGGGAATTTGCAGATCTGTTAGAAAAAAAGTTTAATTACAATTTCTTTTTAATTGCATAAAATGCCATGAAATAATTGTGAGCAACTGCACCTAAGTGTGATGGAAAGGGCTTAGAAAAACCCTAGTTCCCCATCTCCATTATCCACAATTTCTTAATGTAAACCTCATCCAAGGCCCCTGAAAAACAATGGGAACATTTGCAATAATTTGACTTTTGAGGTTGTTGTCTATTGTTGTCTTAATCAAAGTTGCTAAGTTGCATATATGTACTAAAAGCATGAAGGCTTTAATTTCTGTTGCATGCTATTGTTGCTAAAGTTTATTTATAACTTGCATCAATTTATTATACTACTGGCTAAAATCAGTGTAACTAAATTAGACATGGCTTGTGGAATGTAACTGATGAAGCTATAAGCCCGTTTTATCTGGCCATTTAGTCTCATTCGTGATCCATACGAAAACAGTTTTAAAAAGACTTTAGAGTGATAGTTGTATAAACGATGTGTTGTGCTGCCAAGCCAATCAGACAATTTTCTGCATGCTGTGCAAATGTTGGAAGTGGGTACAGTTTGAATGTAACTGGAAGTGTTAACATGAATAAATAAATTGCATGTACTAATAGCATGAAAATTTTTATCTGTGTCAGCTCCTGGTTGTGGCCACTGCAGGACTGGTCTTTCTTTATATACTCTATGTCTAATTAGACATAAAGTATAAAAAATAATTAGACAAATTTTGTAAAAACTGTTTTCTTACACTTGTTTTGATATGTATGACTGCAAATATTAGCAATTGAGGAATTTTATAAAAGGTTTGAGAATCAGCTTCGTGGGATTTTTTTCACCTGCTTGTATTACTATCCATATGATGCATGTATTTAGATTCTAACACTGTTTGGGTACAACAGTAAATTTTTCTTTTTGTTTCAGGAAAAACTAACCTTCCTCCATAGCTTATACCAGTGTTTGGTAGCAGGCCGTGTACTTATAAAACAACCAGAAGGCATCCTAGATAGATTCTCTTGGTCTGAGCTTTGTGTAGTCTTGCAGGAAAATGTTGATGCCCTGATCTTAGACCTCAGCAGGGCTAATGAGAAGGTAAGTGTCCTTAGGCACCATCTACCTCTATTAAATTCAGTGACATTTGTCCTCATCACAGTATCATTAAAAAGGACTGACATTCATCTTGTTTCAAAAAAGATTTGGACGTTAATAATTCAATACCATTAATTATGGCTTGTCTACAACTCAGTTTGATGCCATTGCTGTGGGCATGTAAATGTGACTGAAGTCGGTATGAAGTCTCTAAGCTCCACTTTCAGTGCAGGACATGCTAATAGTACTAGCCAATATTAGCCACAGGGACCTAATTAAAAGAAAATAAATTAATCTTACTGATGAAGCAATTCAAAGAACTTAGTCATTTACGCTAATAAAACAAGTCTTTATTTTACTGTAAAACAGAAACAAAATGCACTTACTCTAGGAATATCATCTTTAAATTATATGTTTATGATTCAGAGGTGCTGTGCCAATGTATTTTTTTCATTTAATTGTAATTTATGTATTATAAAATTTATATTCAGAAACACAAATAGAAAATACCTACTTTTATAAAACATGTCAATATTTGTTATAGGGAGAAGCTGTACTTTTCTGAATTATTTTGATGTAAGCAAGTTTTCATGGCCTTTCTCCATAGAAATCCCTGCATTTTTAGGAAAGAAAATAAGTTTTTAAATAAGTTAAACTGACTTCACAGGCTAACATATGCCAGTCTTCAGAATTTCAGTTTGTTTTCTGGCTCCATTGATCAGGCCAGTCCTAAATGTAGTAGAGTGACTCCAGAACTTGGCTGCCTTGACATTTTGGTTTTGAGTCATAGAAAGGGAAAAGCTCTTTTGAACAACTATCATCTTCTGGAATTGTTACCACTCTTTTGGCTCAAGTAAAGTGTAGGAATGGTTACGGTGAATTGTTTTAACTCTGCCCATCATTTAATAAATACCCCATCAGTCAATTGAAATTACTAAAGAGGGATAGGATAAAATCTGGATTATTCAGATTTGATGTGCATTTCTATTTTCCTTTTGAAGTAAAAGAGGAAAGGGAATAGAGGAGAAGGGAGTAAACATTGTTGAGAGTGTTTGGGGGTGTTGTGTCATATTTTTTCTTGCTTTTTAATTTAGTATGGTTATTGATATTGACTGTGAGGTCTCTAGGGCTCTTTTCATGTACTTACTAGCTTTTCAGGGATTTTGAACAGTATTGTTACCTGTGTTGTACCTGCTTTCTTGAGAACAAAATTTTTCTCTTGCATTTCTGTGTGACCTATTTTTAAGGTATCTTTCTACATTCCCTAGTAGTAAAAGTGTGTAGATGTGTGTATTTAAAGATCATTGTTAACTTGATTAATTTCTCCATTTAGTTTGCATGGGAGCTGCAAAGTTATCCACAGAGTGAATCCCTTCACACTTGTTGAAAACACATCATAAACTAGTGAGCTATTTGTGAGAAAAACATTCTCTACACTAAAATTTCCTGAAATTCTTTCAATGCTTAATAACATCTGGAATGTCTTGGCTTTCCATTAAACAAAAATTAAATTAAGGGCTGGTTTTTTACTTATTGTTTGCAATTCTTGCAAACTGCTAAAGGACTGGTATACTCAGATTACTACTTTAGCAGCACAAGATTTAATGCACTTATTTAAAAAAAATACAGGAAGTGTCCGGTTCAAGTTTTCAACAAAAAAAGCACCAAATATCTGCAAGGTTGTATAAGGATGGCAAAACTGAAACCAAATTTTTGTTCATTTGTTACACAATTCAAATAAATAAACTGTCATTTAATGAATATGTTGAAGAAATTACAGATTACATTTTCTGCTGGAATAGTCTGTGGTTAAATTAATATGTACAATAAAGTAAAAAGGTGTTTAGAGAGGTAAGAGAATTTCTTTTTAAATGCTTGTCACACAGATATCTCACCTAGAATATATTTGTAAGAACAAGTCCAATACTTTGAAGGATCTTCAGCAGAGCCAGGAAGATGCTTTTAACGAAATGGCTGAACAGATGAAAACACAGGCAAGCTGCTGGCAGAAAGAAAAAAGGTATCTGGAACAGCAGTGCTCAGGTCTCCTTGGGGGAGTTCATGCAAGGGCACAGGTATGGTGCTGTGAACTTCTGATTTTTTTTTTCTTGTAAATATTTAGTGGATTATTTCAGTAGTTTAAGCCCCTAACCAGTTTAAGGTTGTTTAAAATTAAAAAAAACCACAACCAAACAAAACCCAAACCCCTGTGTATTAACTTCATTTATAATAAGAAATAAATAACTTTGCTAAAACATTCCAGAGGTGAACTGCCTAATTTGACCTGCAGTTGCTAGGGACTCTTTTTTTTTTGAGGATATTAAGGCTGCAAGATTGAACTTTAAGAATTATATAGGGCAGCAGTTATTTTTTTCAATGTCATGCTTTGCAAAGACTGTGTAGAGTAACAGTAATGTCGTATCATTGGGGGATAAATTTAGATATATACATTCTGACCCTAAGAAGCAATTAGCAGTTACAGTGGTAGATTTCAATGCTGTTGAAGGACTCTGTTACAAAAGGAAAAAAAAGGTGAAAAAGTGTAAAAAGTGTAAAACTGTTGCCACTATTGTTAGAAAGGTTAATTGCAATCTAGAATGTTCGCTGTTATTCTACAACCACTGATCACTATATTTTCAATCACATTCCTTTACATGTGTTTCGATTAAAAGTGTTGTGAAATAGAAGAAATAAGATATGCCTTGTTATTTGTGACTGCCATTTGAAACTTACTTCATCAGAATAATACTGTATTTGACTCAGATTTTAGGCTTGGAAGTCTTTCAATGGTAATTTATTAGGAATGAGTTATAATGAGATACTATTTGCTTGATATTTACATTTTACATCAGAGATTGCAATTGTAAAAATGTCCCTGTGAGTGGAATAAGTGGCATCCAGATTTATATTAAACTTCACCTGTAGTTTCCTTTTATGAAATCATTGCCAAAAAAAAGAATAGTGAATGAAGGAAGCTTAATTTTAATTTTAAAAATGAGATTTCCTTCCTAAAGAAAAAGTGAATTTACGCAATAAAGATAAGGTCTGAGTCATCTCTTTCAGAACTCCAGTGTTTTGTGAAAAATCAGTGCAGTTTAGTGTGCCATTCCTTGGCGTGGTGCTGAACCTGCCAGTCTTCCCAGCTGAATTGTCTAGGAGCATGGAGAGCATGTACTGAAAATGTGTCTCTCTTTTGTGGAGCACAAATTAGGCATGTCTTTTGGAAAAAACCTTTACCTATCAACTTACTGTACAGGACTACTGAGTTTCTAAAAGGGAATTGTTTTCCCTTAGAAAGTCTGGGCATGTTTTCTAACACAGCTGGAGTAGTGCAAACTGGTAGTGTGTAATCTAGGTAGTGCAATGTCTGTATACACTTAGGTGATTCAACAATCTCTTTTCCATCCAGTGTTCCAGTTTGTCTTCTTTACCATTCAGTGTTAAACTATCAAGAAGACAGTTTAATTTCTTCTGGAATTTTAATTTATGACTGACTTTGGATCTGCAAATACTAAATTAAGATTTCCCCTCCCTGGGATCCATGGATGTCTGTTATTAGAGCTGCCCTAATCCTGATTGCCTGTTTTTCCAAACTGTATTTGACCTGTTGTATTTTGAGCCTGCTAGCCATATTTGTCTGCAAGGTCTCTGCTCTGTTTGATCAGAGGTGTGCAGACAGACTGTCATAGCCTTATTACCAAAGGAAACAAGGAAAAATGTGCCACAAGTTACGGAATGTCTTCAAAAGATCTTTTAGATTTACTGACTTGCCAGTGTTTACATAAAGGTACAGAATGCAATATTTAAATTTAATGATTTTAGCAGACTTTATTAATTAAATTTTATAATCAGTGCAAGTGGAATATAATTTGTCAGTATTGCATTGTGCAACTGGGGGTCTCCTCACTCTAGGACACTTATTCTAGCACTACAAGGAAACCGTAGCAATTTGCTGCATTTTCCATCCAAAGATCTGAGTGTAATTGCAAGCACTTTAGTGAACTAACCCCTTGTAGGGTTTAATTCCTTTCTAAAAAGGAAAGATGAGTGATTTTTGCTGTCCTGCACCAAGCTAATGATATTGTTACTTTGTCTTCAACCAGTGTTCCATGACTACTTCTAGGTATTTTCTCCTCAGAGATCCTGTGTCAAGACTTCGTTAGTTTTTTTCGTTGCTACATGTGTGAAAGCAAACTGAAGTGTGTTAATTCATACTCTCAAGAGTTAACACAGAGCTCTAACTGTGCAACAGTATCAGTAATGTATCTTGAAATTATTGTTTTGGTTTATTAAAACTCCAGTAGAGAGTTAGGCCTTTTCAGAATGATCCTCTTATAATTAAAATGTAACACTCCAAAATCTGGAGGTTTTAGTAGCAGTGACACCCGCTACTAAACAGTGCCCAGCCAGTACTGTTCAGAGTCCCTGGTTCCAAGGTAGGATCTATGAATGTTAATAGGTACTACTTCACAGCTGGTACTGTAGATCAAATGGATTATAATCTGAAGGCAATTTCACTGTTTTTCTGTAGGGCAGAAATTCCCAGAGTATAGCCTTATCACAAATCAGCAATAACCAAGGCACTCTGTAGATATCACTCTCTGTCAGTGGTCTCCATGTTTGGAGAGTCGATGGAGCTTAAAGTGCATATCCTTTTTCCTTGCCTTTTGTAGCAGGAGTCCAGTCCTCTTGATTTGATAGTGTTCCATTTTGAAAATGTTACTGTGCCTGTTCCTTATACTCACACAAATTATTTATTCAGGCTATTCACAGTCTCATAGGAAATATCCTCTGAATTTTAACTACCAGTTGTTATTTGCTTATTGTTTAGATATTTATTAATCTGTCCCCAATTTTTTGTGGCAACCACTTAAAATAGAAGGGTTTTGTTCTGATATGCAAAAACACGTTGTAAGAGAAAAATTCTGTAACTACTTTAAAAATGTTAATTCCAACAGAAAAATAAAAGGTTTGCTGAATAAGAAAGAGAAAAAGTCCCCTAGAGAGAAAAAAAGGGTATATTGTTTTTTTTTTTTTGCTTTGTTTGGAGGCCTTGCTTTTACAGCAAGGCAGGTAAATTAGATAAAGGATATAATATATTGCAGTTGTATCAAAAGTCAGTGCAAAAGGAGGAGGAGGAGTATGTGTAACTATACAGGTCCTGACCCACTAGGTGTCTTTGGTAGACATGTCTGGCCCTTGTACTTAAACCACAGCAAAGGGAGGACAGGGCCCTTGATGTTGTTTATTTATATGTATAGGTGTCTATATTTGGAAAAATACAAGAGCTGAAATACAGGAATCAAAAACTCATAGAATGGCAGAATGGGTCAGGTTGGAAGGGACCACAGTGGGTCATCTGATCTGACCTCCCTGCTCAAGCAGGGTCATCCCAGAGCACATCGCACAGGATTGTTACCAGATGGTTCTTAAATATCTTCAGTGAGGGAGACTCCACAACCTCTCTGGACAATCTGTTCCAGTATATGGTCACCCTCACAGTAAAGAATTTCTTCCTCATGTTCAGGTAGGTGTCATGTGCATCAGTTTCTGCCCATTGCCTCTTGTTCTGTTGATTGGTACCACTGGGAAGAGTCTGGCTCCACGCCCTTGACACCCTCTGTTCAGATACTTATAGACATTGATGAGGACACAGAATCTCAGAACACTCAGTGTTAGAAGGGACCTCTGGACCTCATCTAGTCCAACCTTCCCGCCAAGGCAGGATCACCTACAGCAAGTTACCCAGGAAACCCAGAATGTCTCCAGAGAGGGAGACTCTACCTTCATAGGCAGCCTGTTCCAGTGCTCTGCCACCCTCAACATAAAAAGTTCCTCCTCATGTTCCAGTGGAGCTTCTTGTGTTTTAGTTTATGGCCATTGCTCCTCATCCTGTTGTGGGGCACCACTGAGAAGAGTCTGGCTCCGTTGTCTTAACATCCACCTTTGAGATATTTATCTGCATTAATGAGATCCCGTCTCAGCCTTCTTTTCTCTAAACAGGCCCAGCTCCTGCAGTCTCTCCTCATAAGAGAGATGCTCTAGACTCCTGATCATTGCTGTGGCCCTCTGCTGAACCCTCTCCAGTAGCCCCATGTCTCTTTTGTACTGAGGACCCCAGAACTGGACACAGCACTCCAGATGTGGCCTCATCGGGGCTGAGTAGAGGAGGAGGATCACTTCCCTCAGCCTGCTGGTCACACTCTTCCTCATGCGCCCCAGCACATCTCTGTAATTGCAATGAGACTCGAAGCCCTGTGGCTGCACAAAGATCTTTTGTTCCTCCTGTTTGATCCCCATACTGTGTGCATTGGTGTGTAAGCACTTTATAGAAGTATTTGATTGTGTCGATATCCCAGTGGGTGTGCAGAGGGACACCCCTAAGTCCTGTCTTGTGGTTACATCTTTGGGTGCTTGTACTCACTGGAGGTGTCCCCTCTTAAGCCTCCTTTTGCTTCTTGGGTGGTCACTGTAGTTTTTATCTTCCCACACCTTATGTCTGTTGAGCCTGGCTCTATCTCCATCCCTCTTCAAACCTATTTTAAAGTTTTCTCAATGAACCCTGCTGGCTAAGATCCTTTTTCCGCTTTGAGACAGGAGGATCTCCTTTGTTGTCAGCAGACTCGGTGTCATATAAACTGACCCATGTCCAAAAACCCCCAAATTCTGCTGGTAACTCCAGTCTTGAATCACACCTGTGAATTCTGTGTGATTTTCCTGTTTCTTGCCCCATCATTCCCTGAAACTGGTGCGACAGAAGAGAACCAACATGTGGTCCAGATCCATTGACCGGTTGTCCCAAGGCTCTGAGATCCCTCTTGATCATCTGCAGCCTTTTTATTGGGACTTTGTTGCTACCCACTTGGAAAACCAGTAGTTGGTAATAATGAGTGGGCTGTACCAGGCTGGGAAGTTTGTTGTGATGTCTCTTACCCAGCCACAGGGAGGCAACACACCTCCCATTGGGTTGGGTCTGGCTGGCATACTGGACCCTCCATTCCTCTCAAAACAATTGCTACTACCTTTCTTTTTTTCTAATTCAGGAGGTCATGATGGGGGAGGTAGGCTGCCCTGCCCTAGATGATCTGTCCAATCCAGATGGACTCTCATTCACGTTCTCATTTCCCTGGTTCTGAGATTCCAGGGTCTCATGCCTATTGTGTAAGGGCACCTGGGAAGGTGAGGTAGTTTGGGAGGGGATTCACCTGCCATCCCAAGCAGAAACCTGTTTCCACTCACCTCGGTCTCTAAGGTCCCCTCCTTCTGCCTGGTGTTGAGAGGGTGGGGATCCATTGCTTCATATGAAGTGGACAGTTGGTGCATTTGTCTAAGGCATGGTAGAGTGTGGCTCCACCACTCCATCTCTTCCTCAGAGTCCCTAATACTTCTTATTCTTTCTACTCCATCTTTCAGCTCTGCCATTAGGCCAAGCAGATCATTGACCTGATCGCATTTCACATAACTGTTCTCTCTGCTGCCCTCTGAGAGCAGCACCAGGCTGTGGCACTTCTGCAGCCTCTGACCTGGGCCCCTGCATGGTTTCGTGAGTGCTCTGTCTGGGTCACACTGTCCTTTGTGGTGTGTGCACAGGAAGCAACTTTTGTCCAAGTGGACAGTGCACCTGAGCTCTCTCAGGGAGAGTGATGATCACCAACTGATCTAAGTGCTTGAGTTGGCAGCACCTCAGTGCCCTTCCTGCTTGCCCTGCCTGTGCAAATGGCATTATGGTGCCCTGGCTGACATCCCATGCCCTGTTTGCCTGCTCTATTCATCGTTCTTCTGGTTGCTTGCCCTCCCTGGGGGACAGCTTTAGTACATGTGGGGTAGGCACTGTCTTTGTGCTGCCACCCATGCTGAGTCAGAGCTGCAAAAGGATAACCTTTTTATGTCTCTGTGTCATCATATTTCTAGTTTCCAGTTCTGTTTCCATGCCAGAATAAAGAGTAAGGGCACAATAAGAAGTAAGATAAAGTAGTTTTGCTAGTAGCACCTGATTTTTGTTAAGATTTCTTGGAGTCAGTGAAGCTCTGCAACTCAGTGAGGTGCCTGTCAAAGCTCAAACACCAAAGGAAAACAGCTTGCCAATGTTTAGGAAGAGAAGTATGTGTCCTTTTCAAAAACTGTGCTTTTAAGCTTTAAAGAAAACACTAGAAACAGTGTGTTGTAAGACAAAAGAAATTATTAGCCAATAAAAGCAAGAAGGTATCTTTTCTTACAAAACTTTTACATTTCTGAAGTCAGAGATTGTCTTATTTACTTTTGCATGTTACCATATGACCGTAAGCACAAAAACAAGCATTAATTAGCCAGAGCACTGAATGTTGGTATTGCTGCCAAAGAGCCTTGCAGGGATCACAGTTTGTTTACTTGGATATTGGCGTTTCACCTGTGATGGCCAGAAACCTAAGATATTTTCTAAATTCGGCTTGCTTCTTCTCTTCCTTCCAGTCATGCTATCAGGGGTTTTATCTATAAAAATCAAACACTGTAAATAATGCAGTAGCACTGAAAGTATTGTACATGTTCATACTTAATTTTAGCATTAAGTGACATATGTGGCCTGTAAATTGCATTTTGAAATTAGTAGACCTTTTAGTGGCCTACTCTATTTTTGTATCACTTTAAGTATTTTAATAGAATTACAAATTGTTTCACTCCTAAAAAACTGCTAAAATATTTATTTGGTCAAAGACATTTTGAACTGACATTTTGACTAAGATATAGTGTAGAGGCTTCCATTTTCATTCTAGAGATAGCTGTACATTTTTTTAATTCTGTTGTGCTTGCAGGATGGAGGAGGGAAAAAAAAACTAGGGTACTGCCCTCATCACTTGCTTGGAACATGTACCAAGTAAAACACATGAGAATGTGGCTGGATGATATCGTTTTACTTCTCTTTTGACCACTGCTAGCAGGAATAATATCATACCATTTTAACAAAAATATCTGTAGCTCTAAGAGAGATATCTGAAACTTAGCATAATCCTCAATTTTCTTCATCATATGGGCTTGTCATTCCATCCATGTTTTCCTTTTTGTGACCATGGACTGTAAATGGAGCATGCACATTTAACTTGATCTTGTGAGTTCTTTGTGAACAATGCCTAAAGTTTATTACCTCCGAGTACCAGTGGATCCTGTTTAACTGTAGTCACCTTCCCAATCACAAAGGGCTCTCATGTGTCAAGTCTCTGAGGTGACTTAGAGCTCTCAGTGTAGTGTCTTGATTCCTTTACAGGAACTGCAGTCTGCATAATCTGACCTTAGTCCTGGCATTCCATGACTTGTTAGCATCTTCATTTTGCTACACCAGTTTGATATTATAAGTCTCCCTCTTTCCCTGTTTCAGGGCATATAGAGGAAAATAAAAAATGTTCTGTAACTTGGAAAAACTGTAATGGCACTAGTCAAAATAAAAATATCTGTATTACATTGTTCCTTTGAAAACCCAATTCTTTATGAGACGTAATTAATCTGTGAATATATAAGTAGGGGGTTGATTACAAAGTAATTAAGAGATCACCTTTACTTCCCCTTTTCCAGCTGCTGCCAATCTGTCAAGGTTTATGTTCCAGAGTCTTCCTTATTTTTTTTCTTTCCCTTACGCTAACTTTCTTTCTGCTTTGTTGAGCAATGTTCTTTCTGAAATTGGAGGCATAATTGCTAACTGTTAAGTCAACTCATAAAACTGTATTGTGGACAACCAGGTGCTTTTGGACCTTGTGTACTGCAGTAGAAGTGGATTATCATCAGAAACCAGGAATCTGTTTGTAGCTGAAGATTGTGAAAACTTTCCTTGTACTATTGATTTGTTTTCATCTCTAACTGTTTGCTAGAAGAGATACTGTCATCATCATTAGTAATAATTTTTGTCCTTTAATGTGTGTTATTTGGATGTGAAAAAATTAATTTTCTTCTTTTTTAGCTTTTGTGTTAGTAAAAATGATTTTGTTGCTTAAAAAAAAATCTTACTGTTAATATTTCTTCTGGCTTTGTTTGTTTTTTTTCCGTTTTATCCCAGGAATACCACGGAACAGCAGAGAAAAATAAGGAAAAAGTGCGTGTCCTTGAAAAAAGTCAAGAGAAATTGGCCCTTGAAAGTGTTTCTGTGAAAAATACGTTAACACAGTTTCAGAAGGAGCATTCATCTCTCTTGGCAGCCTGTGCGCTATTGGCAGGTGCCCTGTATCCTCTCTATGGCCAATTGTGTGCTATGTCTTCCCAAAGAGACCTTCTCCGGGATCAGGTCAACATTTATGAATTAGTGAACCAGAAGATTAGGACCCTAGTTCATGCTCTATCTGCTGGTGAAGAAAACAGTCAAAATGAAGTAAAAATAAAGAAAAGAAAATTTCAAGGCCTGATTTATGTATTCCGAAGAGCTGTAATTGCAGTTTTGGCAGCTAAGAGACTTAAAGTTTTAGCCCAGTCTTCTAGTTCCCTCTTCACCTGGACAAATGGCTTAAAAGAAGGCATTGGAATTCGAGTTTATGTAGGAGAATCTAAAGGCAAGCATAATCTATCAAGTATTCATGGTTAGAGAATAACATATAATAATATTACTATTAATGGAGTGTAAAGACAAATTTAATGACATTTTGACAAATGTTATTTCTGGATTTGTGATTTTTAGAGTACTTGACAAATGTAATTTCCCCTAAAAGGAAATGCTTAGGCTGTTAAACATTGCAAATAAAGTTGCAACTACAGATGTGAAGTCACACTGTTTGATATCCTTGATATTTGTGTTATGGATTTCAGAACTAGGTACCTCTCCTCTATGTGGTAAATATCTTGAAATGTTCCTACATTATTAATCATCAGCATATTTTTTGAAAAGGTATATCCTCTTATTAATAACTTGTAATGTTTATTTCTTACTGAAAAATACAAAAAAATTGCTTGCTGATTCAGGTAAAGTACTAGTGTAGGATTTCTAAATTTTCTTTAGAGACTATGTAGTCTTTTTGTCACTTTCTGTTGCCAAACCAGCTCATGTTTCCCCCACAAGGAAAAATGGCATAAAAAATGTTTTCCAAACTAGAAGATTGATCTAATTTTCTGTTTTAGTAGTTCTGGAAGCATATTTAATACACTCTAAATTGTTCTGAAAGAATAATTAGTCTTTCCCTTATGTACTTAGTCAATGTCTGAAAAAGCTGGGGATAGTAGTGCCTTATCTAAGTTATTCAGTTATAATGTTGCTAGGCACAATTCTGTTTCACAGGTTGTGAAGAGGAAGAGCTTAACTGTGTTGAAGAACTCAGCTGGTTTACTAGTTCTAACCTCCTTGCTGCGATAATTGGTTCTGTCACTGAGTTGCAGGATGTTATTAACAAACCAGGTAATTTTAAAAGTATATTCTTGGAGTAGAAGATTAAAAAACATCGTTTGCATCTTTAGGATTTTACCTAAACTATTCTGGATCAAATCTCCTGAGACTTATAGTGTTGGAACAAATTAATTTTCTTTAATTGGTGATATCATACTTTATCCTTTTGGTATACAGAGTCATGGGACCAGAAGGTTGAAGAGTGCTTTTAGAAGTATGTAAACAGCCTCAATTGACACAGTTTATAGCAGTCCTTATTTTATGTCTCTATTGTGTTCCCTCTCTAAGTTTATTTTTAATTAGATTTGTGTCTATATTCCCTAATTTTCTCAGTCTGTCTTTGTATAGAATTCTACTCTGCCTATGGAAAATTGTAGTGTCAGTTTCTGGAAATGTCACCTCGTTATTCCCAGCTGTTAACTATTTTTCTTAATTTATTTGCAGTGAGAACTGATGTAAGGTTTTACTTGGTTCATCTGCATTGCTGCCATCCTTAGTTCTCTGGTAACTTGTAGTTTTAAAGTACCAACATTACTGTCACAGAATAAAGGGTATTAAAGGAGGGGTAATTTATATGAATAAAGGGAAACAGTAGAACAGAGGGAAGGTGATTCATTTCCCAGAAGCTTAGACAGTAAACTGGTACTAGAAGACTGCCATTGAATCAAAAGTGTTTTGATTCAATTTCAGGTGCTCTCTTAGATCATCCTGTTCTCAGTAACTTAAATTTACATCCTTACAAAGCAAAATTTGAACCCTGTTTCAGAATATTTACAGGGTTTATCATGCAAGTGTGCCTGTGTATAGAGTGTTGTGTAGGAACAGCAAATTGAAAAAGAATCAAGACAAACTCATCAGCACCACAGATGTGCTGAAGTGACTAGTTAGAATACCCTAAACATCATGATATTTTACCAGTTGGAAGTATATGAGAATTCTGGTGGGCTCAGTTTATTAGATATCTCTGCATTCAACAGAGGCTTGATTTTTGAGAATTAGGAAAAGCCAAGCTCAGAATGTTATGGCCACAGTCAGTTTGGTGATTCTTTCATATCTTATCTCTATTTAAAGTTATTTGCACAGAACCTCAAGGTCTAACTGCTTGTGTGTTACTTGGAATTCTGTTCCTCATGAGATCAAAAGTCTCCCAGGAATCTTTGGTTCAAAAAATAGTAATAAATAATTTAAAGTTTGACATGAAATTTCCAGAAGTATTGGAGTAATTAGGCTCTGAAGGAATATATTAGAATGAAAGCTTCCACACTTAGAAAATTATTTTATGTTCTGTAACTAATATTTTAAGTAGGACTTAAACCTTCAAACTGACATAAAAGAATTTGGAATTTT
Organism: Lepidothrix coronata; assembly: GCF_001604755.1. NCBI lineage: Eukaryota > Metazoa > Chordata > Aves > Passeriformes > Pipridae > Lepidothrix > Lepidothrix coronata. The sequence continues at coordinate 269,233 of NW_016690497.1, read as the reverse complement.
TTTAAAACTGTAAATAGGCAATTGGAGAGGCATCTGGTCTCTTCAGATCTTTAAATAATGACAGTTCCAGATTAGACTGCACATCACAGGAGAAAGTAGGTACAAGAAGGTGCTATCTATATCAACAAGATGGAATGGTTCAGTGTCTTAAAAATTATGTTCAAAAATGCCTAGATTTTGAAGAGACATTTGAGGCAGTTGAAAGAAACCAAATCCAGATCACTCAGATAATACTGGAACGTTTAGGCTTGTGCACCCTGGTGATTCGAGTCACATTTCTTGATCTTTTAACTTTTAAATATGTGGTTTTGGTTTGATATTGATGTTCACTCCCCTGCGTAGTGTTTGTTAGTTTGGTTCTCATTCTAACATGTCTTGGAATGATCTCTTAGCTTCAGTTTCGATACAACTTCATTACAGTGTTGGAGTTTTTTGGTTTTTCTTTGTTTTTTTGTAAGGTTAATTTTCTAGGTTTATTAGAACAGCATATGTACTGTGATAAACCAGAGAAAGTAAAGGCCAAGCTTTTTCAATATGTATCATCAACTGTTACATATGCAAAACTTTTGAAGCTTGACATGAACATTCTAGTCTTTCATAGTACTAAGTTAATCCTGCTGACTGTTCAATTTCACCAAAACAGAGTAAACAAGAATTGGTTTTTTATGTAAGTGAAGTAAGATTTGACACTTTTAATTGTCTTTTTCTTCGTTTATTTTATATGACTTAATTGCTTTTTGTGATATACATTTGTGTTAATTCTGATACTCATCATAACGTACATAATTTAATGGTTTTATTGTAATTCCTTTTTCCTTCATGACAAGTACATAAAATGTATATATTTAAATAGTGTATTCTCTTCCCAATTATTATGGATACAGTTCCTTGTGGAATTGTATTAAATTCTCATTTTGTCTTTCAAAGCAGTCAGTAACTTCAGCATATTTCTGTGTATTTACTCCAAGCTATTCTTCATTAAAAAAATAGAGGAGATAACAATTAGTCCCTATCCCAAGAAAGTGCCTTAAGTTGTGGATGCTGAACTCTACTGAATAGTGGGAGTCCTGATTGTGAAGTAGAATAATCATTTCAAATTGCTACTACACATCTGTATGAACTGTTATTTTAAATTTAAGTTAAAGGTGAGATTCTAGCCATAGGGAAAGGGGCTGCCATGCTAGGTGCTGCACATATGGAGAAATACTGTGTTTTCTGACAGGCAGACAATCTTATAAACTGAGAATAGCAAGTGGAAATACTAGGAAAAATGATGGAACAGTAGCTCACTGGTGATGTCCTTGTTTTGATATTTATCAGAAATTATGGCAGAGTTTTTTACATGGAAAGCCATATAAATGTTCTAGTTTTAATTTTAAGTTAGTTTCATTAAACATTCAAACTGATGAATGTATCATGACTGGAGTAAAGAGAGGGTCTTTTAAGGTGACTGACAACTCCTACAGGATAATCTGTGATAAGAGGTGAATTGAGGAAGGTAGCTTTTTCTTTTTTTGTGATCAGTAATAGAGAACCAGCATAAGGAAAAGAGAGGACTCTTGGCCAGGGTAGACAGAGCATTACAGTAGGAGGTTTTTTTCTGGGTATGAAAAGAATGTGTTTTTTTTTTTTTTATTTCAAAGGATGTATTGTTAGTTGAAGTGCAAGATAAAAATGCCTCATAAGATTTTTAACTTTAAAGATGAATAGAAAGAATGCTATCATAGTCATGAAGAAAAGACAGATCTACTAGTAACTGGGATTATAGAAAATGTGTATTCAAAAATGATACTCCATTTGAGCACTGGAATCATTGGAATGGTGGTATTTCAAAACCAAGCAGGAGAATAACTCTAAAAATAGAATATTTGACTTTATCAAGTGCTTTTCTTTTTGTTATTTGCTTATAGATAAATTTCACCTTGTGTAAATGATCTTTATGGTGAAAATTGTAATATAAAAATATTAATAAGCATGTTTTTGTGCTTTTAACCTTTGGCTTTTTTTCTTCACAATCTTTAAAAAAAACTTTTTTAACTTAAGCTGTGGTTATTTTTTTCTGCTTATAGTCTTAAGTAAATACTTTAGTTCACTGCAGCAACAGGAGATCTGCTGTACTACTGAATGTAAATAAGCTCTTCCATGCTTGTCATCTTACACTGATAGTATCATAAGACAAGTAATGACAGATTAAGACCTGCCTAGCTGAGGGAAAACTAAATTACAAGACTTTTATTAAGGCATAAATAAACCTATTAACTGTTATCTGGAATACCAATTAGTGGAAGGAGCACTGACAATTTTATTTATCAACATTAAACACAATTATTAATTACAGACCTGACGAATCTAGCAGTAAGCAGGACATGTTGGGTGTGCTGGGGCCTTAAGTCCATTATATGAGAAGGATGATTACCAAAATCCTATGGGAAAATAAGTAATTGTAGCTGTAAAATTTTAATTGCCTTGGAATAAGGTAAATTATATTCTCTTGTCTCAGAATATAAATAGTACTGTGTTAAGGTACCAAGCCTCACTAATTTTGAACAGCAAATGACTTAGACATCTGTAGAGGGGAGGGAAGAGGAGCCCGGAAACCCTCAGAAATTTGCATTGTAAATATTGCAATAAAGTGATTTACCATGTGCTATCACATCTGACTTACTTCACCTGACTTACATTTGCATGCATTCATCTTGCATGTTTTCTGAATTACAAAATTAGAACACCAAAGAAGGTCTTAAGAAAGTATAGTATTGGGGAAGAACATGGTAACAACTGGAAAAATAGTCTTTGGCAAACGAATCCTATTCTTTAGAATCCTATCCTACCCTTCCATTCAAAAAGTGATAAGAGTAGAATTTTCATTGCTAAATACACAATTTGTCCTGTGTCTCTCTGAGATATTCCTGTGAACTCAGTCTTCCAATCTTTAATAGAAATTTCCTACTGAATATTTTAAAGATGCTATTTGTTGTTGCTTTTTTTTCGCTGAAAGAAACTGAAATTAATAACCTACTTGATTTTTTTTTTTTTTTTTTTTTAAGATACAAAGTCCTGGCTTTCTGGAAAGTTACTTGTAAGTGCAGCCAGGAACTCCTTTTCAAAGCTTATGGACAAGCTGAATGTAATAATGGAGACGGTTCCATTAGACCACAGCAAGTGCGTTATTTATCTGGAGAAAGACTCTTTGGTACACAGTCTGGCTCATGGACTTCACAAAATAAATACCCGGGCCCTGGAAGCTGGATTGTGGGACAGACTATCCAGTATGGTATGCATATTTATTGTGCTACTTCATGTAAGCAATAGATTCATAAAAAGTCTTATGGTGAAGCTCCCTTGATAGTACCATTAATTTTGTTTCAGATTGTTTATGAGTCTGTTACATTGAAGTCAACTATGTAGACATTAGAAGCTGATTTGTAACAGCTAGAAGCATTAGGGCATGGATAGTTCTTTTATTTTATTGTCAAAGAATTTTAAAAAAAGATTTGATGTATACAAGAAATTTTTTTTTAAAGTTCTTTCAAAACTATATTTGCTTTATAAGAACAAACTTGCTTGTGGCTTTCAGTGAATGTTAAGGTTCTTTTTTTTTTCTTTTCTGTTTTCTCCTGCTTGGTGTTCTGTCTTTCAGTGAAGATAACCTTCTTCCTTTTAACCAAAATGAAAGGATAAACTTTCTCAAATAATCAGTCTTTTATTGTGGGCTGTTTATGAAAATGATACTTCCTTGAAAACAGAATTTTCAGTAACCTCCAAGAGTAGGTGATACAGATTCACATTTTTGCACTCAGGTGTGTCTTTTAGAGATGGAGGACCAGATGAGAGCTTTGTCTACTTTGCTTGGGTATTATATGTGATTTATCTTATTGCTAAAATACATGGTACATGGTACATTAATTTGTTTCTGACTACTCACAGAAAAACATAGAATCCCTGCAGGAGCAAATATTTGAATTTACTCAAAGACTTCATACAGCAGAGGTGGAACGCCGCTCACTGCGTCTACAACTTGCAGAATTCAAATGGGATTTCAGTGAGATGAAGAAAGAAGCTGACAAAGCCCAGGGCCTGCAAGAGCAATTAAATATGCTTAAACAAGTAGGTATATTTGATTTAGAGGAGACTGCTTGTAAGAAATCCTTCTTTTTACACTTTTTTGGGGGGAGAGTATGTGTTCTTTTGAAAAACAAATATAAAATCATTCTCCTAGTAAAAGAATTTTCCAGAAAACTTTCCTAATAAATGTCACTGAACTGGAAGTCAGATGTATTCAGAAATATCTGCCCTCCACAAGATTTTCTTTTTGATTTGTACAATGAATTATTCTGTGTAAATTGCATGTTTGGTTTTCAGCAACTCAGGTTTTCTTCCGTATGTTTGAAATGTTGATGGGATTTATATACCTGAAAAGGATTTTTAGATTTCACTTCAACAGAGTAAAGTCAGCTGGAATGAGGGTGTTCAATAAGTACGTCCATGAGCAGTTTATAAACTTTGCATGGATGTTGCTGAATGTTATGATAGACATTTTGCTGTATCTTTGACTCTGGTTTATATCCTAAGCTAGTCAATACAAATTTTAGTGTGCCAAATTCCTCTGACTCTTCGCTATCACTGATGACTTTACTTATGGATTCACTAACCTCTAAATAGCACTGATGACAGGAGTGAGAAGACACAACAAAAAGGTTCCTTAACTGCTTGAAATCACAGTGTAGTGAGAAATGGATGTGGTGATTGAGGGACTGATGCCATTTGGTGGAGGGACTGATGCCATTGGGTTGTCAGTTTGATCCCTGTCATACTTTTGGAACTGTGCCTTCAATCCATGGAGAGAAAGAAACTTGTCTTGCTTTAGCATGCTGGAGGTTCATGAAGCACCTTTCCTACTAAGTGTATTTCCTATAGATTATGTTCAAAACTGAACTCCCATTGGAGCTATTTGAGAAGGTGAATGGATAAGGATTCTTATACATGCTTTACAGGTGCAGAGTATAACTGAAAGAGTTGTATCCCAGAATAGTCAGCATTTTCTGTAGCTGTGCCCACCATTGATACTGAAGTCTAGTTGGTAGAACTGTCAGTGTATCCCAATCAAACACTTCCAAGCAGAGAATATTTAACAATTCATGTCACATCCATTCTCTTTCTTGCTCCTAGCTGGTAAAATGTTGGGTTTTTTTCAAACAAACAAGGTTATATCCAGTCATCTTCAGTTTTGCTCGTAATGGGTTTTATTTCTTACGGTTCTGGCACAATTAGAGAAAATTGTCACAGTTTAGGTTTTCATTTAAGTGTGGACAACAATTTTCTTTAGAGAATTATTTCATCTTTCTGGAACATTTCTGGAAGGGAAGAAAGAGTCCAGGAAGATATTTACAAGGGTTAACAAAATATGCACTAAAATGTGGGACATTGATCTGCATATTTCCTTTGAAATATTGTTTCTTTACAACCTACAGTGCTAATTTGAATGGAATCATGAATGCATACTGTTTACAGTAGCCTGAATGCTATTTTGAAAAAATACAGTGACTATAGTTGTCTGCCCTCTTATTGCCCCATAGTCTGTCTTTGAGTTAAAAAACCTAACCTAAATAATAATAATCTTTAGCATGCTTTTGTTTTAGAATTTGATATGTTTGCAAGTGGAACTTGGAAAGTCAAGTATGTAAACAAGTGAACATAGTTACACAATCAAACACAATTTATTTCTCTTGACAGAAATTGATCACCCATGAGAAGTTTGAAAGTGTATGTGAAGAATTAAATAATGCATTGCATCGGGAGCATCAGGCACAATTGCTTTTGAGTGAACAGGCACAACAGCTACAGGAGTTAAATAATAAACTAGAATTGCACTCCAGTGAAGAAGCAGATAAAACCCAAGTATTAAGTGAATCTGTAAAGGTAAGATGAATATTCATCTGAATTAGACACCTGAAATTTACCTTTTGGTAAATAAGCCAAATGTTGCAATTCTTGTGGAAATAAAATTAAAGGAGTAAATGCACACATACTACTTAGTCCATTGGAATTTCAGGGTACTCAGAAAATACTTTCAAAATGATACTTAAAGGTATAATATCACTTTTCTGCTTTTGGAACTGGGTGGTGTACACCAATATATGTAGTCTTTGAGGTGTCTGAAATTTACAGGAGACATAAGAGACAGCAGTTCTAGCCATCATGAGGTGTTTGCAATTCATCGGAAAAATTAATGAAGAAATACAGGGTTACCTTGATTTTTGATAGAGATCATAATAGTATTTTAAAACCTGAATTAGCTGTTTCCTCAATGTAATCTCAGAGTAGAGAATGCATTTGTCAGTTTGGAATATGCTAGGTGACAATAAAGAGAAATCATTTTTCATCAGGATTTAGAATTTTCTGCAGACATAATGAATAATGAGGGAAAAGATGTTGTTATCAGAATCTCTGATAGCAAATGAAGGAACAGAGAGAGTATTAGAGGTTTGAAACCAGCTGGACATGAAACATGAGAAGAGAAGAAACTTTGTGATATCAAGCCAATATCTGGTGACCTAAGCTCTGCAGCTTTATTTATTTTTTATTTAGAGCAAGCTTTGCTGCTTGCGTCTGCTCTTCATCCTTACTACTGTCTTTCCATTCCCCAGTATTCTTCTGTGACTTGACACCTGAGCAAATAACACTTCTTCATCCATATTTTGAGAAATAGAAGAACGTGTGATTCTGAGGAAGATTTAGGGAGGAAGTAATAAGAAATGTCAAGAAGCAGGAGAAAAAAAAATTCAAGCTATGACACTAGCAGAAATCTCATAAACCATTGTTGAGAATATAGCAATGAAAATGGGTGTAAAGGAGGGTGACTTGCAGCAGAGTTGAGATTTGAAGTAATACACAGTGGAAGATGCTGAAGGATGTTAAATTTACTAAGGAGGGTTTTCATTAGTAGTAGTATTTATTAAAAATGCCTTACCTCATGAAAGACAGTGACATTTCCTATTTACCAGTTGGGTTTTGTGGCTTTTTTTCTCTCTCATAATTGTCTAACTTTAGGTGTTTCATTTCAATGGAAGAATAAAGTTGTTTAATGTTTTACATCACGTTGCTTTTTGATACTGTTGCTATTTGTTTCTGATACAGCTGCAGTATATATAAACCATTAGTCTTGTATTTCTCAAAGAAATCAAACACTGATGCAAGATTTTTTAAGTAAATACTAGTATCGTACAGAAAGGAAGGAATAGAAGACAGATACTATTTGAAATCTTTATTGCAGTCTACTTTATACATTAATACGTGGTATTTCACCATGTTTTACTTCATGTAAAACACATCTTTTCATTTGTTCAGAGTAAATGAAAAAGAAGTCAATTATAGGCAATTAAAATATAGTATGAAGTTTTAAACAACTGTGTTATATAGATTATTGGATAGTGAATTAGATTTTGCAGATTCTGTTTCTTATTAGTTAAAGGCTAGTTATAAACTTTTTTGAAACAGTCGTGATCCTAAAATACATCCTAATTCTGCAATCCTCTAGCAGTTGTTTGCTGCTGGAATAACTTGGTTTAGTATAAAATGCTTGATTATTTCTGGATCATTGTATCTTTAAAGATACAATGCAATGCAATGGAATAAAATAACTGTTGTGATAGGATGGAGGCTATGACACTTGACAAAATAAACCTTAAATTTGAAATTTACAACTTACAAGTACACCGATTTGGTTCATTACTTTATAATTCTTCATCCTTTCCATGGAGGAATTCTAAACCAAATTCGAGTTGTAAACTTGAGTACTGTCCCTCGGTTAAGAGAGCTCTTAATTTCTTCATGATGTTTACTTCAATAGTTAGCACAAAATTGCATTGTGGTTGTAGCAGCCTGTATCTGTGACTGTAACAAGAAGGGAGACAATATCACTCGTGGTAGCATGGCAACACAGGTTCATAATCTAGTGGTTCTTGACTATTCTTTTAACCGTGCGTATATGATTTTGTAATGTATACATCCTAAATCGTGATCTCACCTTCAGTTTTTATCGTTGCTTTTTACAGTTTCAAATCTTTGCTGAATAAATACTTTTGAAATTCAGATAGCAGTCTAACATAAACTACTTTGATACCTGGGGGTAAAAGAACTATTTTTATATTTTGAGCTCTATAAGTTTCGGTTTTTAAAATTTAAAAAAAAAAAGTCTTTATTTTCTCTCCCACAGTATACCACAATCCAACTTTAATCATGTCTTTATTCATGACAGGCAGTAATGGTCTCTATCTTTGCCTTGGCATTTTAACTGACACACCCTTTTCTCCTAGTTACTTGGGTTTTGTGACTTAAGATGTTTGGTTTTTTTGTATGAGCATTTTTTCTCAGTTTGCAGTACAATGAAACAATCATATCTTTGTAATAATCAACCTTGACCTTGTAAGACAGTGCTCTTACAATTGTATAGGTTTTCAAGCTCTTAAATAATACAGAAGTATGAAAAAAAAGAACTGTTGCACTGAAAAAAAGTAAAATAGAAAAAATATGCCTCTATCTTTGTCTTAAAATACAAAATAATCTATCAGTCTAGACTAAGTGTATATAAAAATTTGGTGAATGTGGTGGTATACAAGTGAGTTCAGGTGGAGTAGAGTAAGAATAATTTGCTTTGAATTCTTTATTCATAATTCTTAACAGGTAAGAAAGGGAAAATTAAAATATTAGCTACTTTAAGTTTTGATAGCTTATTTTTAAACTTGTTCACACTTACCAGCAATCAGTAAGGAGATATTTTGGTATTCATGTACTTTCATAAAATAGGCTTATTAAAGGAGTAATACTTAATTTCTTAGCTTTATCAGTTCAGATTTTAATCCTGTATATTTTTATCTTCTTAATGGCATATACCACAGAGACATCCAAAGGAGCCAATTACATTCAAGGTCAGTTGGAACTAGCAACTCTTTTATACCCCTTTTTTTTTTTTTTTAAGATGAGGTGAATCAGTAGTTCTGATTCCTCAGTCTTTGAAGAGAAACTTTTACACGAATGCTAAACAGGTATCAGTAACAGACATAATTTTTATTCCTCATACAAGCTGGTCTTAATCCGGTAGAGGTATTTTTTATTTCCTTTTGACAGACGCTGTGTCTGTATTTACTTCCTTTTAGATATGTTAGTACCTGTAATAAAAATAATATATTTTTAAGGTTCTATTTATGGATCAAGTCCTACAAATTGTTAATCGCTCAAGTGCAATATATGTTAAATCATGTAACTTGCTACTGATATGCTTCAAAATAGTCTTCAATACATGTTTTAGAAAACGGTGCCCTAAATATTGGGTTTGTTTAATTTGCTGAGTTTAGTGAAGCTGCCATTTATTTATGACAGCATAAGTGAGAAAAAAATCTCAACCAAGTCCTTCGATAACAGTTATAGAAAAATGTTTTCTGATGGGAAGATTTGGAGTGTTTATTTTCAAAAGCTATGTCATTCAAATCATTATATACATACTCTCTCTTCAGAAAATGTAGTGTGCTTCGCTAAACAGGCATATCTGAATTCATTAGATTCAGATCACGATTGGGATTTCTACGTTTGTCAGAAGTGGATGTTTTCCCTGAGCAGGCTCTCAGTTCTTGGGTGGATTTCAGGTGAAGGTGGTACACAATTTTCTGCTTTTCATTACTTTTCCTCTTCATACATTTATGGCCACATATTTTTCCTGAAAAACCATTTCAAATATATATACAATTTCCTTTATTAATACCATTACACACACACTTTGTAAGTTAGTTTTATAGTTAACTATTTCTGAAAATTCTAACCTATGGAAAGGCTAAAAGCCTTCACTTATATGAGGAAGACCGAGTGATTTTCATGTTTCTCAAGTAGAAGAGCAAAGACTGCAAGAACACTCTAAGACTGTAGGAAAAACTAAAAACAGAAAGAAGATTTTTTTTTTTTTTTAAATCTGATATCCTCAGTTGGAAAGATTGTTAGGACTTGGATGCACTGAGGGATACTGTTGATTCTGAAAACTTATCACTTTGCCAAGAAACTTGCATTTCTGTGCATTGCCTGGTTAAATATAAGGCTGTTCTTTAAAGAAAGCTGTATAGCTGATTACCATTAGCATCTAACTTAACAGAGAATTTTTGTTAATGAAGTTTAGCATGTTAAAGAGAAGCAAGCTCCCCTCTGAATAGGTTAGAAACTAAAATTTGTAATTAATTAATGAAATGTGAGAGGGTTTTTTTTTATTGTTCTGGTTTGGTTTTTTTTTGTTTGTTTGTTTTTTTTTTGTTTTTAGTTTCTGTATTTCTGTGTTCTAAACACCTAAATAATTTATAAAGTAGGTAAGAATGGATAAGTATTGTCATCTGCCCTATTCTTAGTCAAAAGAGGTAATGTGTTTTCTTATTGCAATAAATTACAGGTTAAAGACGATTGTCAGGTATTTCAGTTTGCATTAATGCTATTTGTAAAATAAGTAGGCCTGTTCATTCTCCTTCTCTGTTACATTACTTTCACTACTACTAACAATTTAGTCTTCCAAGAGTTGGGCTTCCTAGGCTTCCTTCTAGCAGCTGCTGTCTTTACATAATAGAAAGACACTGAGATAGCATACATTGTGGACTGGACCTGAGAACTTTTCTTCACAAAGGGAAAAAGAAGACAATTGTGGTAAAGTCTGCTTTGTATTAGTTAATCTGTATTTCAGATGTCTAAACTTAAACTTCATGTTAAATTTTGCTCTTCTATGGTTTGTCCATGGAGTTAGAATATCCTGAGTTGGAAGGTACCCACTAGGATCATCAAGTCCAACTCTTAACACTGCACAGGACAATCCCAAGAGTTATACCATGTGCCTGAGAGTGTTCTCCAAATGGTCCTTGAACTCTGTCAGGTTTGGTGCTGTGACCACTTCCCTAGGGAGTCTGTTCCAGCACCCAACCACCCTCTGGGTGAAGAACCTTTTCTGATATACAACCTAAACCTCCCCTGACACAACTTCAGGCCATTCCCTCGGGCCCTGTCACTGGTCACCACGGAGAAGAGATCATTGTCTACCCCTCCTCTTCCCCTCACAAGGAAGTTGTGACTGCAATGAGGTCTCCCCTCAGTTTCCTCTTCTCCAGGCTGAATAGCCTAAGTGACCTCAACTGCTCCTCATATGGCTTCCCCTCAAGGCCCTTCACCGTTGGTTAGTTTGATTTATTGTCTTACTGTCTGTGTTATTATCTTACTGCATTAAATCTTCTCTTGGAAATAAATGTTTGTACTCTTTTCTGTTTAGCACTTTGAAAGCAGATCTTTATGTTATGCACAGCTCTACTAGTTTTGCTTCTCTAGTTAGCTTCTAAGATTCAGGGTCCAGGGATTGCCTTATTCTTTTTCTGCTTTAGAGATCACCTCATTAGCAATATTGATCCCTGTATTTCCTCCCTGAACTAACTTATTTCTAGGTAGGTTTCAGGTCTGTGTATTTTCTTTGTTCTGTATCTAGAACATTCATCAGTATGAGCATGAGTAGTCTGGAGCACGTGAAGTCAGTACATGGCCTTTAGAATTGTATTTGTGCCATAGTAATAAGCAGAATGGGAGAAAGAATAAAGTTAGAATTGTGGTTATGAACTCTTTATGAGTTTGCATTAACATGAAGGTCAATACAACAGTTCAAAATGTTGTAGTATAAGGCACACAAACATAATTTATGGGAAGCTTGTATTTTGAAAGGGTATTGACATTACTGTTGTGTTATTGTTTCATTCCTCTACGTTTCTTCTTTTGTCCAGTTTTGCAAGTTGAATGTTGTTAATAGTTCATTTTAATTTGAGCAATGTTAAGGTTTTACCTTGGAATTAGAATATGTATTCATACCATTGTTTTTTTAAAAATTATGCTACTATACAATATTTTATTGGCTGTTAGAAGGAATATTATTCAGGCAAATTATTTGTTATCTTTTTATAGCAAGAAAATAATAAAATAGTATCCAAATAGCTTCTACTTTACATTGGAAGAAGAATGAAAGGAATTGGGAGTTTATTGCATTTATGTGGAATCTAGTTCAGATGTAAATATCACAGAATGCCGAGTTGGAAGGCATTCCAACCCTTAGCCCTGCACAAGACCATCCCCAAGAGTCACACCATGTGCCTGAGAGTATCATCCAAATGGCCAAGGGAGGTGATTGTCCCGCTCTGCTCTGCTCTGGTGCGGCCTCACCTTGAACATTGTGTGCAGTTCTGGGCACCACAATACAGGAAAGACATTAAGCTGTTAGAGCACGTCCAAAGGAGGGCAACAAACAGGTTCCCCAGGGACGTAGTCACAGCACCAAGCCTGACAGAGTTCAGGAAATGTTTGGATGATATTTTCAGGTGCATGGTGTGACTCCTGGGGATGGTCCTTCGCACAGCTAAGAGCTGAACTCGATGATCCTTATGGGTCCCTTCCAACTTAGAAGATTCTGTGATTTTTTTTTGAACATACTGAAGAGTTTAAGGTAACTGAGGAAAGTGCTCTCACCATTAAAGCAATTTTGGTGTAATTTAGACACTGAGATAGAACCCTGGAACAGGTCGTGATTCCATAACATCACTTTGGTTAATCTTTGAAAACTAGTAATGACCAGGAGTTAGTTTCCAAGTAAGGATAGGTTTACCCTTCTGTAGGAGACTGTGGGATAAGTTTGATAAGCTTGATCATGCTGATCAGTAGTCTGATTCAGTAGACATGCTAGTCTGATTTTGATAGTCATTTTAGAGTCATGCACTTAAGTGCACTTCAGGTGTTTTGAGGTAGATGGCAAGTAGCCAAGACAGGCAGAACTGTGCCTGGGAATAATGAAACTATGTGGAAAAAAGTGTTAATGCTTTGGTCTACAAGTTACTTCTCCACAGTTAAGACCTAGGGTTTTTGGGTCCTCTATTTTACTGACTGGCGCGCAGTGAAATCTAGAACACTTTAGACTTTACAGTATAGTAACATTGCCTATTTCAGAGAATACTTTTTATCCTGAGTCTGTTTGCTGCACTGTGCTATTAAAAAAAAAAAAGTTAAATCTGACATTCTGTTAATGGAGAAAAAGGAAAACTTAAATAAAGTAATTGCATGAAGCAGAGCATTTTAATAGTCTTTTAAAAGTAACTTTCAAGATTTTCTGGGTATTCCATTTGTAGGAACTATTTTCCTCCCTTGGGGGAAGGGGAGAATAAATGGAACAATATTGGGATGTAAAAGCTTAATGGTTTTACTGCTGCACTGTAATTATACTAATAAATACCTCTGTCCATGACCTTGGAATTTATAGTGCAGTGAGAAAGATTTATTGACAAGTAATTTGGAAGAAAAATGAGATTATTGTGTAATTACAGTGTGTGGTTATTAAGCGTATGTATTTACCTAACATTTATCCCTGTTATTTCAAGACCTTCAACAATGTTTCAGTTTTCACTCAGAAATACTGACAGGCTTCTTGGTAAATCCAGTGCCTGAGAGATCTTTGTTATATTATTGGGTCAACTACAAAGTAACTTTGTTACCTTGAGATGTGCAAAGGGGATCAATAGATCTTTAAAACAGCATGTGATTTTTTAAAGGAAACGTTCTAAACCCTATTTTTCCTAGTAGTATAGATATCAATGTGTAGGACTTTCTACTGTACATGTACTTGATATACAAGTCCTTTATACATAGATTTGCTTCTTGCTGTTGTTTATCAAGGATCTCTCCAGGGCTTCATCATTTTTTCACCTTAGTCAAGTTTTCCCATGATCTCCCTTTCTGTTTGTGTGAAGTTAACTTGAAAAGATCTTTATATCTTCTTATGAAACTGTAAGTAACAATCTTTCAAATACCTATTGGAATATAATTAAATATGTATCTGACTGACATAAGGCTGAAACAAGAGATGCACTCTTGCACTTTGGTCTGTTTGGCTACATACAATGACAGCAGCCATGCCTATCTTTCATGTAATTTGATCTTTTAATTTAATTTGACACTCCATTAGTTATTCACTGATTTTCAAGGGGAAGATTTTTCAAAATTGATACCATTTTCATCTTCTAATATCTGTAACTGTGCTATCTGCTTTGAATTATGAAGAGCATGGAAGCTCTTTGAGATAGTAGCAGGGCAACAAACTCAAAACAGAAATTACTCTTTTATTTTGCCTAATTTTTTATGTTGAATTTTACAGTATGTATTTATGAAAAATCCAGTGAGGTTCTTGTTGCTACATCTTTTTACTGTCTCAGTTAAAAAGACTTCTAAAAATGTTTTAAAATCTTTCTAGTTTAAGTAAACCCACCTTAATTGTTGGTTTGGGGGGCTTTTCTTTGTTTGTTTTTTGGTTTGTTTGTATTTTTTGTCTGTGGACTTTGCAATATGTAATTAAGTGATTTTAAAATTATGAATTTAGGATTCTCAATTTTAAGTAGCAGTCCCAAGATTTTACTTATAAATAGTACTTCATTGTCCTACAAGAAAATTTCTGAGATGAGAGAATGAAGAAATAAGTGTTCCTAAAAAAAGTTAACAATAATTTACTAAAATAAATGGTTGTGTGGTATCACCCAATGTGTTTGATGATATTGCATGTTTATTACTCTTGCTTCTGTAGGTGGGTGAAGCAGACAACTTTCCAAGTTTTGTACCATCATGGTGCCATTTTATTTTACAGTTAGGGAACATACCAAAAGAGAAGAATATAAATAATAATTCAATTTAACAGTTGCAGTGATTTATCACTGTCACTGTTTAACATGCCTCCTTCAGGATCTGTGTGTGCCAAGCTCAGGGAAACTTATTCCTTGTTTAAGCTTTGTGTTCTCAGTTGGCACTTGGTATGACTCAAAGCATACCCAGAGGGAAGTGTGGTATCCAATCAATACGTCTTTACAGCACTTTGATCTCCTTGCTGAATATTGGGATATAATATATCTTCCATGCTTTTTCAATAGAATGATTTAGAAATTGTCTTTTTTATAAGTTAAATTTTGTTTTACTTTATCTGTTCGTTCTGCTAAGGAGACTACTGTCCAGCTTTTAATGGATGAAAGAAGAGAGTGACCTGTATAAAAGAGTAGGTCTTTTGGTATAAAATTACTTATTTACCAATTCTTTCTTATTTTATTGAGGTTTAAAATATAAAAGAGATAAGGAGAATCAAGTATGTGTGTTTTCTCCCTGCATATAATTCATGCAGCAGGATGTGGCTGGCCTGATATTAAAACAAAACATGGAAACACATACCTGAATGTACAGTATGGTCAGAACTTTTCTGAAGGGGAATATGCAGTATTTGAGTGTAAACTGTGTAAAGTATTAAATCTTGTGAAGCTCACATTAATGTTAATACCATGTTAAAAAAAGATTTGTCTAATTAATTAATGAAAGAAGATAAAAAAATCTTGATGAAGCAAGATTAAAACTTTGTGTGGCACAAACTGACATTCTTGGCATTGTCCCTAACTCCTTAATGTGATGGCTCACATTATTGCACTAATGTCTGGTGGAATTGTGCAGCAACCTCTTCCAAGAAATATCTGCAGAATAACCTACAACAGTAAAAAAAGCTTAACTGGGACCACCAGTGTATTGAGGTCACAGGCAGTATATTTTCTTACTCAGAACTAACTGAACCTTAAGTTCTATTTAGAAAATTTCTTGAAACTGTTCTGAAGAGAAGACATATAGCTAGGGTGCTGTAATATTTGTTTCTTAAATATGCTTCTGAAGCTGTGTGTCAGTCAGCCTGACCCTGATGACTTTTTCTCTGTGTCCAGATGCTCCTTAACTTCAGATTGTATGCCTTTAAAAATAAACAGTGGGAATGAAATTGTGATTATTTAGTTTGTAGGTACCATTTTGTTGTCATTGTTAATATTCTTTTTCTGTTGTTTCTTCTTCTTCCTGAATTATTTTAACTGACTGTTAATGTTTAGAAATGTTCCAAAGAAATTGAGTGATACAGATCTAATGCAAGGGTATTTCTGGAGAACTTAAAAAGTCTCTTCCAGGGCTTAGAAATGTCCCTGGTAATGCAAGATCATTAAGACCAGTAGGACATGATGGGAGACAGATGGTTTGAGGCTATGACAGACGACAGACGCTATAGTGAAATGCAAGAAATTGGTGCAATGTGTGGTATCCTCATAGAAATCCAGCTAAATACTTTTGTGTATGTACATGTGATATAGCAGCAATTGTAAAGTGAAGATAAAATCTTAAGTGCTGTTTGTGTTTTTGTCTTGTATACTGTGTGCTAATGTGCACAATTCGATAATATATAGCAAAATTAAGCAACAGTATTGCAGAGAGCAGTGTTACAACGCAGCATCAGAGTTTGCTTGTAAAGTTAGTGCCTCACTTACAGGCACATGACTGTTATGAAAAGTCATCTTTTGCAGTAGCAGGTGTAAACCATCTTTTTGAAATCTTGGAATTGTAACAACTATAAGGCTGGTTGTCTACCAGGGTGTAAAAAAAGAAGTGTAACAATGAAAAAAAAGTAAGATTATCCTTTTCCATGGCACTTAAATATCTGATTTAAAGGCGTGATACTGCCAAAGCACAGAAAATCTGCTGCTTCTGCAGGGCTGGGTCTTTTCTAGTCTGTGGTTGTAGAGAGTTAAGTAGTGCGAAGGGGGAGGAATTTACATTTCTAGGGAGAAAAAAGAAACATCAGTCCTGAGGTAGTGTGTCAGAAATTGAACAAGTAGTGAATGATCATGTACTCATGCCAACATGCATGTGATTCCAAAATTTTATTCCGTTTAACTTCAAGGGTTATTCTTAAAACTCACAGTGATAAAGCCTCAGTTTTTCTAGAATTGTTTTTGTTCTATTAAGGTGTTATAATCCCTTTCTGCAGCTTTCCAGTGATGCTGTTGCTTTAAGATCAGAAGCCAAAAAATACTCCAAGCAAATTTAGTATAGAGATAAGATAAAGAGAGCAGGTCTTTAATGATGGCCTCCTGGCCCGCAGAGTGCAGACAAGATATGCGCTCCCCGGGCAGTGGTTCTACAATTTTATAGTATTGTCCATCCAATCCCAGAACTATCCGCCCCCCAGTTCCTCCCCTGGCATGCCTCTTTGGAATTTGAGTTGGGAGTCCTAAGATCCCTTTCGGCATCATTTTCCTCTTGTTCACAGCATGTATTGTCCTTTGGAGCCTCTCCAAGGTTCTGGGCTTGAAGGTTGCTTTGACTACCATGGTATCTTGTTGTTCAGGCCTATCTTAAACAGAGATTTTTTCTACAAATCAACCTTGAAAAGAAGTCTAAACGTGCCTGAAGAATTTAGAGAATTTGACATGAAATGGGGAAAAAGGATTTAGTGAATGTAACCTACTGTTCTGAAGTGTTCTAAAGTATGAGAGACTATACAGCTACATTAAAATTTACATTTACTACACAATTACTTCTAAAATCTACAAAAAGCAAAAAATCTAAAGAGATCAAAGGCATCATTCTAATGTAATTTGCTTAGCATAGAAGCTGATAAATATTTCTAAATTATCATGTGCATAAGTTTTATCATGTACTTCAACATTTTCCAAAATGTAGTTTAAAAGTAGATCTTATTTATTATCTCTGTTTAGATTACTGTATGTCTGAAGGGCCCAGTGCATCTTGGTATTCAAAAAGGTGTGTCTCAACAGTCCATGAGGGTCTAACCTATGTGTGGGTGGTTTATATTTTGTGATTACTTCCCATAAAAACTTTTAAAGTTTTGTTTAGTTGTACTTTGAAGCTGAGTGAACACAGGATGTCTCTTCTGGAAGAGGTGTTATTATGTGGAATTATTCAGGAAGAACTACTGTGATTAAATTAGTAAGCTGGTTTAATTCACAATAACTTTAAAACATACACAGCTCAATGACTTCATAAAGCACTTTCGGTCATACTTTGCTAAACATCTTGAGCTAATACAGTTGAAAAATATATTCCTTTCTTGTTGATCAGAATAGATTTTCTCTTGAGAAGTGTTTGATGGTAGCAAAGAGATATTAAACCTAGCTATAAGTCTTGGAGGCACTGTAATCCATCCTCAACCACTGCAGGTAAAATGCTCGGGGTACCTAAACTTACTTGGATGTCTGAGAGCTATGTTTCAGTCAATAAACGAACTGTTGTCTAGACATACATAGGTAATGCCATTTTCTTTCACGATGTGCGTGCCTCAAATTTCAAGTGCCTTTTGTAAGTAAAATCTCTTACAAAATGAAAATGTGTGCATTTTCTCCATCCCATCCATTGAGTCATTCCAAAATAAATTTTTATTGAAATGTTTCTTAATACTTGGACTCTGCATCTTGTACAGTAGCTGCATATCACAACTGCTTTTAAAGCTATCTGTACTGTCTTTTAAGTCATAATTGTCCTTGGTTGATTGCTTGACATTTTTCTGATACTGATTTGGCTAAACCATAATTTGTGCTCCCATATTATGAGGGTTTCTTATATGAAACAGTCACGAATGATTGTATTTGACATTTTATTAGAAACGTGAAAATATGTCTGCAAGTATCCCTTCATTCACCAGTATTTTGTTGGTGGTTATTTATTAAAATGATTGTGCTGGTTGGTATTTGTTTTGCTTAATAGTCCCCTCAGTGCTGTGTGACCTCCTAACACAAGACACTTTCAAAGACATGAAGAGACGTTTTGCACCTTGTTAGATACACTGTAACTGTAAGCTATTTTTAACTGCTTCCATGCTTCACATACTTCAGAGAAGAGTCATCGGGTATGTACTTTCTCTCAATGCCAGCATATGAAAAGATTGCTGCTGTCAGGATGGGGTCCAGTTGCAAAAAGGTTAAAAAAAATCACTGTTTCTTTCTGCAAAGCAGATACAGCTCATTCAAGTGTC
The DNA here is from genome assembly GCF_001604755.1 of Lepidothrix coronata. Lineage (NCBI taxonomy): Eukaryota > Metazoa > Chordata > Aves > Passeriformes > Pipridae > Lepidothrix > Lepidothrix coronata. Next base: position 250,356 of record NW_016690497.1, on the reverse strand, counting down.
CTTTTGAGCACTCATATTTCTTTTTCTTGAGAAGTTTAAAGGGCATATGAAAGCATTTGTTGTTGAAGGAATATCATGGGCGGTCAGCCTCAGGTTAGCTGTGCTTGCATGAGCAGATCGGCCACATGGAGTTCATTTCAAACTGTTTTAAGACACTACTGCAGCCACTGTGAAACACACAGTGAGTCCGATTGATATTGCAGTTTAGTTTCAATTTGAGAAGTGTAAATCCATCTTTATCCTGACACAGGGCTAAGTGTATGCCTTGAATATGGTTTTTTTTAAAGTATTTATGAGAAATCTCAGTTATGAATTTTTTTTTTTACAATGGAACTTTTCCCCTGAAATTTTTAATTCCCTCCTAATAGAAGAAGCTTCATTTTTTTGTTCTTGTCAAGTAAGAATTCTTTTCAGAAAACATTCTGTGGAAATTTAGCTGAATAATTTGAGCTATTGTACTTGGTTTGCATTGCAGTCATGGTTAACATTAAATATTAATGTAGCTTGTTGTACCTTTTGAATTTGAACCATTTGAAAATGCAAACGTCTCTAGGTTACTTGTAGACTGTCTTTTGAGGGGCACTCAGAGACCATCCTGAAGATTATATTTGCCAACAAGGATAATGGGAAGTCTGTTTAAACTGGATGCAGACTAAACTTTCTATACCTTTTTTTCATTGTGAAATTTTATTAGCTGTGTATGTAGGACAGCTTTCAGAATGTATTTTTTTAAAAGTAATATTTTGCCTCTAAATAGAAAATATACATATTTCATCTGGAAGAGATAATCTTTAATTTCAAAATTAGTTCATAATACACATACTACAGTGTATTTATGTATCTTATACTTCTGTATTGTGTTTATGTAATTTAAATCTAATTTACTGAGAAGTTTAGTCTAGCTTTAGGTGATCTTGGAAAATGCGCTCTCAGTATAAATGTGTCACACATGCTTTGCATGAATTTAAACTGTATGGCTGTCATCATTCATCTGGAGTGCTTGTCCATCTGTTATCTTTCACACAGAGTGCTTTTTTATGTATAAAGAATAACAATGTTAAGCTTTGATTTATTTTTGTAACTGGTTTTGAATAAAAAGATTCCTCACTGGAAAACCTAAACTTGTTAAAGGGAGCTTGTGGAAGGACCAAACGAACAGACATCCAGTGAGATTTTTCTTCAGTGCTATCAGTTGCTTAATGTTCTTTCCAACAACTGTTTTTTCATGCTTGGTTTTTGGAGGGAAAAAAGCCTAAATCTAACATGTCTCTAAAGGAAACTCCTTCTAAGGGTTCTGATGAAAGCTGAACTGATCTATGAGATTTTGGTAGATGATAAAGGAAGGAGTACAGTGATGTCTGAATTAGCACCTGAATGCATAAACGTCTGAATTAAGCAGATAACTGGCATTTTATAGAATGCTAATAAATTGGAGTTTGGCTTCTAAGTTGGTTCAGAATCACTTATGCTTGAAAGTGAAAGCTCAGCATCTTCACAGAACTATGTGCAGACACAGTAGGTTTTTAAAACCTTCATTCTTCTTATCATATTTAGCCTCAACTTTCTAACAGTTGTAATTGTCCACAGAAAACATTTCAAGATAAATGCATTATCAGGTTTTGAAATTTTCTTATTTTTGTAAATACTAAGACCTGGGGGGCAAAATAAGGGCTATATTGTGGATTAAGTGAAATATCTCAAGGCTGTGCTTTTCTGATAACTGAACCTGAAGTGACCTTTCTCAGACACAATTACAGAGCTGTATGTTTTTCCTTTAATTTCATCAGGGGTTTAATTAGTATACAAATAAAACTTCCCTTATCTTCCTTTCTACCTAATTGGCTTGTCTTTGCTTATATATGAAGAATGTGAAAATGGGCTGTAATTAGGGTGACCGTGTTAACCTTTTTTCCTCAAATGTACTGTTGCCTAAAGGCCTCAAGGCCTAAAACCAGTGCTTTGGATTATTGCTTTGCAATCACTATGGCTCTCCCATAGGTTTTCTCATGAGCAGAAGGGCTTTGGGTGCTGCAGGTTCCCACTGCTTAACGGGATCTTCATTCTTCTCCCCACTAAATGTTTATTGATTATCTCACTGCTCCACACTCAGCCTCCAACAACTTAATATCAGGTGACAGTCAGGAGAGTTCTCCAAGTAATTAGAGTGGAGCATTGAGGGAACAATTAGGAGCAGAGTTATTAAACTTGATTTATCCTATTCTCTCCTGAACACTTTCTTGGATATCAGAACATCACACTTTCACAATCTACCCTGGCTGAGAAATTAGTGGCTAACCTGCTGCTTATCATTGTTGCCTTGCTGCCTTGAGGCACACCCTCTTGGTTTCAGTCACTCAGCTGGAAATATTAGAGTCCATAAAGTTTATCAAGGGTTTTAATTAGATCAATCTGAAGAAGGGGAAAAAAGAGGCTTACCAGCTATTATTTTATAATACTCCACACTGTATTTGAGCGTTTCCAAGGCTTGACTTTAACCCACAGTAGCAAGAAGCTTCAAGTAGTTGCTGAAACCGCTTTTGGAGTGCTAAAATCAGTTTCCATTTTGCTTAGATATTGAAGTATTGCTGATAGTCCTAATCCTTTGGAGATTTCTGTAAATAATGGTGTTCTTTTTGAATATAATGAAGCTGCTGTTCAGTGAGATACTTAATTTAACCATTTCTATAGTGCTTCATCACCAGTTAGTGTGGATTGCTGGTCATGCCCCTTAACAGAGTTAGGCTTCATGCTTTCATCCCTGCTATTGCCTCGTTAATAGGCCCGTGCTTGCAATGGGTAACCTAGATTAGTTAACAGCTCTCAGAAGATTTTGACACCTAGTGGATCTCTTTACCATTAGTGGTCAGTGATGAAAGCTTTACGTGGGAGCGGACAGCTCTTCAACCCCTGTAGAAGCATAACTAGCTTGAAATAAATATGCATAATGTTCCTATTATCCTGTCTCTCTCCACTCTTAGACCACTAGGATCTTGGAGCCAAAATCTGTTCCAGCAGCCTCTACATCAAAAATTTCTTGCATCAAAATATTAGCAGGATTATTTATTCTAAATCATCAAAACTCAGGCTTGTCATCTTAAAACCAGGTTTTTCAATTAGGTGGGAAAGTAGGTTGAACAAAGTGTTGGCACCAGAGACCTTCTTCACTGTTCAATAATTTCTGTTTGTCAAAAGCTCGGAATGTGGGCAGAGAGTAGACTTGACTTGGTTTTCACAACTGTATCCTCAATACTAACTTAAGCAAGCAAACAGTTAACACAAAACACAATAAATGGAACAATATAATGTTCTTTATTTTTAAATTAAAAATGGCTCCCATTATCCATGCTAATCAACATCTTGTTCCTTGGAAAGAACTTTTCTGAAAATCTGATAATTCACTAATTCAGCTGTTCAGACAGGGCTTTAGTAGCTGCCAGTGGCATTAGGGTAGAATTCCTGAAAGCAACACTACCAGTTTTGGGTATCTTTGTGGAGTGGATGAATGATATCTGTGTATTTATCTTTTTTTAGGTGAAAAATATCAAGTGTTCATTGAAAATAATGACCTAAGAGTCTGAATAGAGTAATTCAACCTCGGGTCGTTAGAGCAAGAAAAATATTAGCATTTCTGGGGTTAGAGTTTCTTAGATAAACTTCTGATTACTTTTTTTTTTTTTTCATTACAGCTGTGATTAATTTCAGCCTAGATTTTGTAAATTGCTGAACAGACAGTTTAGGTAGCAGTGCTGTACCTTCAAAATACAACGTTGAAATAACTGGATGCTTTTTTGACTTTAGAAATGTGTGAAGAAAACTTACACCAATCAGCAGATTTCAGTTTATTTTGCAGTCTAATGCTGTACTTCATTACTGTGTAGAAATTTTCTCTAGCATGTTGTTTTTTGAAGTACCTTTGACTCTTAGATAGGTCTCTAATTTTTTCAGATTAGTTGAGTTCTCAGCATCCTCCAAATTTTTACCAGCCTTTTGTATATACTGTTCTTGATACATATCCACATCATAGCACATCTTCTCCATGTTCCACAGTCCAGGGCAAGTACTCCTGAGTACAAATTATGCAGAGCATTCTCAGAACTTGAGCAGAAAACATATCCATAAATTTTGAAAACAAGGTGCAAGAGCTCAATCTTGCAATTATGCAGCCTTCTCTATTCTTCTACATCCGTTTAGAATATGTCAGGAAATACACCTTTTGTAAAAGAACCTTTATAACCACCTATTATAATTTCTCTCTAAAAAGGCAATTAACAGCTTTAAGTAAAATGTAACATTTAGCAAATTATGAAATCAAATTATTAATACTCCAGTCTGTAAATATATTGATTTATCCCAGCAGAAGGGAGTAGTAACTAGACAGGTTCTTTATTAATTAGTCCTGTGTGCTATTTTTCATTTATTGGATTAATCTGAATTGATTAAAGCATGTTGTGTTAATTCTAAGTCAGAGAGAAATGTTAAAAAATATACATACTATTTTGTATATTGGAAAGCTAATGTTGAAGTAGCGAAAGCACCATAAAATAGTGATCTATTCTTAGCAGGAATTGTGCCAAATTTTACTTGATGCACTAACAGAGAATATTAGATACTTTTTTTAATCCTGAAATTTCTGAATAGTGTAGAATATTTAAAAAAATGCTTCTTTGTTTATTCCCTTTTTTTGTGAATTCTTTTCTTTAATGTTTATTTTAAATTAAGTATTGAGAATATTTTGTGCTCTTTAATGGTGTACTCTTAATTATCTCTATTGTGTTTAGATCTGATATTTGTAAATATAGTACCGGTAGCACAGTATATGTCCCTGCTTGATCAAAAAATCACTTTATTTTATGAACATATTTGTACATAGGCCATGTACTACAAACTGGGGAGTTGCTGGGTCAGTAATGTTTTACCTAGAGAATTCAGAAGACTTTAGTATGCAATGGTCCAAATCTACTTCACAGTCAGTCTGTTTTCCACTTTGTTTAATAGCCTATGGCATAAGCTGAAGTTAATTATTTGGGCTGACAAGTAACTCTGTTTTCTGTCTGCTTGCAGAGCCTCTCGGAGGCAACAATGGAGCTGAGAAGAAGAGATCGATTTCTGCGTCAGCAAAATAGACTTCTTACCCAGCTGGAGCAGGACAAGCGTTGGCTGAGCAAGAGCATCCGTGATGCAGAGAGTGCCCTCTGCACGGCAGCGAAGTGAGCACTGGGACCTTGGGGAGATCACTTAAAACAGACAAATGATCAATTCTTACTTTCATGCACAGGGTTTTAGCCTTAGCTAATGTATTGCTAGAAAACAAAAGTACATCTATCTGTCTTTGAAATTCAGGGATAGCCTTTGAAAAAGAAAACTGTTAGTTCAAGGTACTAGATTTAGTTCAAGGTACTAGATATTATGTTTTCTGTAGTTATCCCATAATAGTGCTCCAGATTCTTGGTCCTGAAATACCGTAAGCATTTTGTTTGCTGATTATCTTACTGACTTGACAACATGCCTTTGGCAGATCCTTAATATTCTGTTTATTTAAGAAACGATTATTTGTTCTCTCTATTTTCATGTCATTTTTTAAATAGATACAATTTATTTATAATAAATACAGAAACATCAGCTAGATGACAGGTCTTAGCTGCCAAAGGGGCTGAAACCTGTTTTGGACCTAGTCTTATCTGTAGAACAGGACAGATATTTGTGCTGAATTCAGAGAGTTTTGGATTTAGACATAAACCCCATACTTTTTTATACCATAACTTGAAGAGTGGAAGGAAATGTTCAGGGACCAATCTTGAAAAGATTGATAGTCAAAAGGTGTTCTTTGACTTGAATGAGATTGTTACAGTTAACCTCTTACAGTTATATAGTCAGATAAAATTATAAATCCTTTCAGACTTTGTTGCCTATTACTTTTATTGTAGTATGCACTTTGAATATTGTTGGTCCATGGCTAAGATTTAAAAAAAAATCCAATTTAAAATTAAAATTTCTCATTATACCTGAGGTTCAATTGACCTCTGAAGAATAATAGCTTAGAAGCTTTAAGGGTTTTATGCAGCAGTGAAATAATGTAATTAATCTAGTTATAAGTGAAATGTTTAGCAACCTAATTAAAATGACAAATATTATTTGATATGAGTGTATCAAAACAGATGTGACCTGAAGAAGGATTTGTTCTGAAAAACTTACCCCTTTTCACCCTGCCCCAGTCTATTTTATGCTCTCTAGTAAGGATCATTCCCTGTGGTCATTCTTGTGTTCAGAAAGGGTTATTTTAATGTGAAGTGGTTTTAAAGTTGACTTTGTTTCTGTATGAAGTGGTTGAATATTGATTAAGAAAGCTCCAATACCATTTATTGTTTTACAACTCTTAATAACAATTTTTTTTTTTCCCATTGGAACATAAGCAAAGTAGCTGAAAAAGAGTTTGCTTTTATTCGGAAAATATTACTTTAATACCTATTCCATAACCTGAGTGATTGTGAGCAATGCATGGGTGTCTTTCAACTTCTTTCGTAAAGTTTTGCAGAGCTTTAAGGACAGCAAGATGGCTAGCTCATTCTGAGAATGGCTATCTTGATTTTCTTGAAGTGGTGGCCAGCAGTTCTTTCCACTTTCTTCCAGAGTAGGAAGCAATATTAATAAATGTGTCTGATAACAGTGACCATGACAGAAATTTAGTAGCCTTTTGGTAATTTGTCTGTGTCGTAGTTTAACCCCAACCAGAAGCCAAGTACCCAGCCAATCTAGTCCAAAGAAAAGCAGGATCCTAAGAAGAGAAAAGTCTATATGACAGCTTTATTAGGAGTGTAAAAGCCAATCCTACTTTTCTGGCCACCTTTCTGTATTTGCTGTTAAGATATGAATCAAGAAATGAGAAAGCAGCAGTCATTCCATGGAGAAAAATGCCATGGGTTTGGGTGGAAGAAAGGAGTCTGGGGGAAGACCTGATACCTCTCTGCAGCTACCTGAACGGAGGTTGGAGTGAGGTAGGAGTCAGTCTCTTCTCCCAAGTAGCAAGTGATAGGGCAAGAGGAAACAACCTCAGGTTGTGCCAAGAAGTTTAGATTGGACATTAGGAAAAATTTCTTCCCTGAAAGGGTTCTCAACTACTGGAACAGGCTGCCAAGGGAAGTGGTGGAGTCCCCATCCCTGGAGGTATTTAAAAGACGTGTAGATGTGGCCCCAGGGGACATGCTTTAGTGGTGGACTTGGCAGTTCAGGGTTAATGGTTGGACTCAATGACCTTTAGAGTTTTTTCCAACCTAAATGATTCTGATTCTATGACTTCTGGTTTGGGTGCTTTAAAAGCTCAAACAAAATATTCACATAGCTGGCAAAATAAAAGGCAGTCCTGGAATGTTAAGGTATATCAGCTTTTCTGGCATGGATCCCTTTTGAATTCCTGTGGTGTTTGGTGGTCATGCTGTCCTTTCTCCGTAGTCATATGGTATTATGCAACTTCAATTCTACTTCTGTCAATTGTCATTTGAGACCAAGGTTTTTTATGGCAAAATAACTGATGAAAACTGTCTTTCTTGCCTATTCTACAAAAAGGTGTAAGAGTATTGTTTCATTCTCCAAACTTCCCTTTTGTAAGGATAGGATCCTTGACTGAACTTCTTTTAGAAATATATGAGAATGTATTCTCTTCCTGCTGAAGCCTGGCCTCCTTTCAACGTGCCCCTTATATCTAAAACTGCATATTTCTTCTCCACGAGCATGATAGTTGTTTGTTAATATGCCTATAATTACAGCTGGTTTAATTGGTAATCCAGAGCATTCACCATGCCAAATAGTGGCGGATTAACTATTTTTTAGGATTTACATTGGAGATGTAAAAAGGGGAGAGAAAAACAAACAGTTTGAGTTATCAACAATTACTTGAAAAGCTGTGATAGTTAAAAAATAGCAGAAAATGAATTTCTAAGTTAGTAGAGCTTCAGTTCTATAAGCTACTTTTTTTTTTTTCCTTGTAATAGAGACAAAGAATTGATCATTAGTCATATGAAAGCTGTGGAAGCCACTCTTCATAAGGTAAGAATCTGGTTTGTGTTTCCAAACGTATCAAAGTTTTACAACGGCTTATTCTCAGGGAAGGAGGAGAGTAGAAATTGTAAAGCAACTTCCTTTCCTTAGAGTTTGTTTCTACCTTCAACTTCTTTTATCTTAAAAAAATATTCAGATTTAGTGAAATAAAATGCATTTTTGTACTACAAATCCGTATTGTTTTTAATATAAAACTTATTACAAAATCCACTATCCTAACCTTAATCACTGGGAGCACAATTTCTGGTTACCAAGTGAAGACTATTGAATATCCAAGGCAATTGCTGTGGAGTTAAGTCTCTACTGTGTAAGGCAGCGGTCATTTGCTGCAGTCTCATACATGGTGGCTATAAAGTCTTTGTGCCTGCTGGTTTAATCTTTGATATATGATTAAAAAAATAAGGAAGATACAGTAAGTGGTAACCTGTAGTCAAAAACTTTAATGATAATTTTTAAAAACAGTTTTAAATTGAGTAATAATCTTAAGTGACTTGCACTATTTTGCCCTGGTTTGGTATTTTTGAAAGTCCAACAAAGCTGTATATATTAATTATTTGGGAGAAATGACTGTTTTTAACTGCAGCTGTAAAGGTTAGGTTTTTTATAACTGTTTTTAGTCTAGAGCAACACAGAGCAGAATAAGTGTTTTTATTACCTTGGAGTGTTAATTTCCCTTATAACATCTTGAATTCTCAGCAATATGGCAATCTATTCCTTATTTTAGTTTCTGTGTTCACCAGAAGTGTTGCTAATTTAATTTTCAGATACCTTTTTTGAGTTTCTCTTTGCTTTAATGTTCATGGAAAATGACAGAGCCTAAAATTGTGTTTTAGCTGCAGCAAACTGTGCTGGTAGAGACTGTCTTGCTTTGTGCCCCCTCCTTTTTTGTGGTGGCTTCTTTTAAGCCTAAAATGTACGCCATGCAAAAAGTGCTGTGTTTTTGCAGTAACAAATGCAGTTCTTGGCATTGAGAATTTATTGTTCTGGATTGCAAAGTTACATTTTTATTTTGAAAGCTGTGCTGTTATATGCATAAGGGCTGAAGTGTTTTGAGGAAAAGTTATAGATAAGGTCACATGCTTAGTAGTGATTATCCTGATGCAGTAAATTGATCAAGAAACAGCCATCTTTTTGTGAAAATTTTAGTTACCACATCTGCTTCTTAGTTTTTGATGTACACAGTTGTTAAGCCCAAATAGCATATTATTGAGCAGCAGAATAATTTATCCTTTCTGGTTTGTCAACCTAGAGAATGAGGAAAACATAAGAACTAGATATGACAGGATGCTCCTTTCAGCAGAAAATAAAAAAATTGATTGTAAATAATTCATAATTTGACATACCATTTCTCCTAGAAGAACAAAGGGAAAAAATATTGATCTTTGTTTGGGAAATATCTGAAATGTAAATCCTACATCATAATGGTAGCTAATTACCTAGCATTAATGAACATGGCTTATGTGTAAACTATCAAGTTTATACTGTTGTTCTTAAAGGGTTTCTCATACAGTGAAAAATCAGAGCTTAATGAAGTGGATGAAATACTAGTAAAGGAAGTCCAAACTTCTCTTTTCTCCACTAGAAATTCTGGAAACTGCTTTTATGTTCAAAAAAGAAATGAAAAGAAAATGGATAAAGTTCAGAATCATTTGGAGTTGAGTATGTATTACTGTTAGCTGCAGTTATACGTATGAGAGTTTGAAATTGAAGATTGTAGTATTTCTACATTGATATATTCATGAACAAATATCCAGAAAATTCCACTGCATCACTTGCAGAATCTGTATTATTAATGCATAATGCTGAATTTTTGCCTATAGACCTCAAAGGGATTTTATAGACATCCTTAGTAATCTTAGTTGGACTGAGGATAAGACAGTATTCTCTGATCCATTAAAGTGGCCTCATTCTTTTCTAACTCTATTCCTATAAGAATTCCAGAAGGCAGCAATACAGGTACTAGATAAATCTGCCTTTGGGCATACCTGGGTATAGCATTCAACAAACAAAGCAAGAAGAATCAGAGCAGAAGGAAACAATCTCTGTGCATGCTTCTAATGCAGCTCTAGACAAGGGATCATTTACACCACTTTCTGCCCCCTGCTGTGCCTGGATGGAAATTCTAGTATCATACATTTGACTAAGTCAAAAAGTGCTTGGCCATGCTTGTGCACAGAATGATTCTTTCAAGACCATTTGAGAGCCACCTTTTATAACCATCACGAATATTTATGGAGCATAAATGCTGAAGAATTTGAGCACTGCATACACTGAGAGAAAATATTTTTAGCATCTAGTTCCATGTTCTTCATAAATTGCAAGATATTCTTTGAAAGGTTATTTTTTGTCTATCCTAGATCTTGTCACATTAGCTATATTTATCCTACTCCTGGAGCTGAATTATTTACACAAAAGTTCATGATATCATTAAAATGAGAGATCTTTCTTTNTAAATAGTATGGATAAATATCTAAATGCAAAATGAATGTTTTAACAAATTAAAAAACCTCAACAGAATATCACCAAGGGCAAACAAAGACCTCAAGAGGATATTGGTTTGGCTCAGTTTTATTTTCAAAATATTGAAGATGACCAAAAGGTAATAGAAAAATGATAATAGACATAAAATAATTTTTAATGAAAGAGTTCTGAGAGGAACATAAAGAGTTCAAACATAAAGAGTTTTCTTAAAAAGTCTTCTAATAGAAAGAAAAAACATTTAAGTGAATGTCTTTTTTTAGAATCCATCTGCAGTCCTTTTTTAATGTATGAAAAATAAATTATTTCTTGAAACACTTTCCTCTCACAAAGTTGAGGTTATTATTTTTATTATAAATACACCCTTCTTATACTTGCTGATAAACTATCTCTTTATTAATTTCTTCTTACTCCTTAATATCATGTTTGTATAAACAGATTAAGAGACATTAGATCTGTTCACTTTCTGTAACTAGATTCTTTAACATGCATAGTTAATGATGTACTAGTTATGGTAATACCATCAGCAGAAGAAATCATTTTACACTACCTCTACTAAAATCTTCAGCTTTCCCTTTATATTGCTTCTTCGTTTGAGTGCTTGTGGTGGGTTAGCCTTGGGCACCAGCCAGAGGCCCACTCAGATGCTCTCTCACTCCCCCTCAACAGGACGGGGGGAAGAGATAGCATGAGAAAGCTCATATGTTGTGATCTAGATTGCATACTAGTTACTGTCACAGGTAAAATAGCCGACTTAGGGAAATTATTTTATTTATTAAAATAGGTTTGGAGAGTTTGAAACAACAGTTAAAAAATAAGCATTATCCTGCCTTTTAAACTTAACTTTGCTCATGACTCCTTTGCTCGTGCTCTGAGATAGAGGGCCTTGCAGTCAGTCCATAGTAACTACTCTCCTGCTGCTTCTTCCTCCTTATACTGTTTCCTTGAACCAGTGTGGGCTGCAGACCTTCAAGAATACCTGCTCCAGTATGAGCTCTGCATGACTTTCAGTTCCTTCAGGAACTATCCACTTGCTCTGTTGTGGGATCCTTCATGGACTATGGTGTGGACCTCTCCAGGGGCTACAGGGAAATACCTGATCCAGTGACTCAAGCATTTCCTCCCCACTTCTTCTCTGACTTTGATGTTCAATCTTTTTCTTCCCTCCTGCTCTCCCTGTGTGGTGTGCTTTTTCCAGTCTGAAATTCATTTTCGCAGCGGGGCCACCAGCAGGGCTGTGGGGCTCAGCCGTGTCCTGCAGTGGTCCGTTGGTGGTGGCTGGAACTGGCTTTGTCCCACCTTACAGAGGCTGCCCTCCAGCCCCTGTTGCCAGCACCAGGGCCCCTGCACCTGGTACAGTGCTATAACTGCCTCCTCTTCAGCCTGCCTATATCCCTGTACTCTACACTCAGCCTCTCCTACACACCATTATGGGAAGTTATCCCAGCGAGTCAGCCTTTACAGAGGCAGAAAATTGTTTCTGTTTCTCCTTGTGCTCTTAACTATTAAAATCTTGACAAGCTTTATAGTCTGTCAGAGTTTTCAGCCTGTCGTGACTGCTTAGGATTTGGCCATTTTAGCAGGTAAAATACCATGTCCTCACCATTTTTCCTAATACCAGTTAGCAACCTATGCATTCTGACATTTTAGAACAGGTCAGGGATCAAAGCATCTATCCAGTTTGCTCCTTTCCTTTTGGCACTTGGTCAGAAAAATTACTCTTCATTCACTTCTGTAGTGCACTTCATTTCTGCTGATTGAAAGGTTCCTATGCCAGCTGGCAGAACAGCTTCCATGCAGACCTGTCAGCAGTCATGCCTTGAAATCCTTCCACTGTTGTGTTTCACTGCCTCGCTGCCACTCCTGTTGTCTTGTCTGAAATGTCCCTAAACTGTCTATATATGATTTCTGAGCCCCACGGTTCTATCAGTTGAAAAAAATAGGAATACTGTATCATCTATCCTGTTACATACTTGTAAAAAATACGAAGACATCTTTCTTTATCTGATTTAATGATGTATTTTTTTTAATACAGCACGAAGAGACAGTGGAGACAGGGTGAGGCCATTGAATACTTGAGAATTAGTAAGGTTGTAACATTAGATTGTTGTTACTGATGGGGTCCATAGCAATCAAGTGCATTTCCTTAGAATGGCTGTTTTACAGCCTGCGAGGAATTAATTTACAAAAGGTTTAAGTCCATATACAGGTGACTACATCAGTAAAAACAGTATAAGTGCTAATAGTTGTTGGTTTCAGCAAGAAGATCACAAGTTGACCAGGCCCTGGAAGAACAGAACAGTTATAAGTCTTAAGTTAGCTACCTCAGTTGGACTCCAGTAGACATGACCTGATATACGTAGGTATAGTGATCAGCCACATTTCTCTCAGTTAACTGGGATCTGTAGTCCATCATATTATTTATTTATTATTATTAGTTATTGTTATTATTTAGTTATCTCAATAGTAATTTAAAAGCTCTTGTTTTAGAGATCTCAACTTAAAATTTTTCCTAGCCTAATCAAACACCCAGAGCCGATTTTTCTATGTGTTTAGACAAACTAACATTAAGAGTGAAGCCTGCTTGTGTTCTCAAGGTCTATCCATCACTGTGGCCCTGGGTTGTTCTAAACTGGCCCTATCAGAAGCGTATTGATGCAAAAAATCACAAAGAAAACCGAATTAGACTGTTTAAATTCTAAATAATTCCTGTAAGAAGTTTATAGTAGGAAACAAGCTATTATTTCTCTGCGCTAAGAAAAAAATGCAGTAAAAATATTACTTTTTCTCCTCCTCCATCTCAAATTAGCACCTCTTAATTTCAGGGTTTGATGAATGACTGTTTTTCCTCCCCTAGTAATCTGACTTTCTCGATCTGTGTTCCTAAAGATCAGTTGTGCAGGACATACAGGTGTTAGCACAGCTGGCTTGCTGATGACAACTCTGTCCATATAGCTGTCTTGTGTGTCATCACTCATATTGTTCAGTGTCATTCTGACCTAGCCAAGCTAAAAATGGTACTCCAGCTCAAGAGGGATTTAGAAACCTTGACAAAGTAAAGATAAGACATTGCCGAATGTCATATCCGAGTGCTTAACTGTTTTCAGTTTGGACATATCTAAATAACTAATTTCAGGGTGCATATTTCTTCTTTATCTTTTGTTGGTTTTTTGGTTTGGTTTTTTTTTGTTTGTTTGTTTGGTTTTGGTTGGTTGGTTTGTGTTGAGTTGGGCTTTTTTTTGCTTGTTTTTTTTTTTTTTTTTAAAGGCTGAATACTTTGGTGTAGTTTGCCTTCAGTAAGGAAAAATCCTTGTTTGGAGAACTGTGGAACTACTGAATACATTAAATGTTGTTTTCTCCAAACATAGTTTCATTTTCAGTCCAAGGTCACTGAAATCCATTCATAGGGAATGTATTATAGTGCACATCTTGGCAACCACAGTGAAACCTAGGTGCAGTGGTCATCATTTGCAAAAAAAAAACCACTGGGTCAAATTAACATCTTATTCAACAAAGTGTGTAGTGTATGTGTGTAGTAATGTGAGAAAGCTTGAATTATCTTATGAGTAAGTCTGGAATGGTACTCTGCTTTGAAAATTAATTTCCATAATCTTGACTAATCTGGAAGAGGGAAAAAAGAAAAAAAAGCCAAGCACACCCAAAACATCAGTTTTATGATGTTCGAGATAATCATAATGAGATATGAGATACCTCATATCTCATATGAGATATCTTATATGATATATGTCTCCTTATACAAATGGTGTTATGAAGGAATTAATGCTCTTTTAGAAACCACCTATGAAATGGCTTGTTTTGTAATTAAATGCAGATTTATATGACAGTAATCAGAAAGGATAGTCTCTAAATCTGTATGCTAATATAGAAATTTTCAGTAGTTATTCAATTTAGTGAAATATTTGGTATACCTAATTACATTACTGTATGGCTACCTACAGCAAAGTATGTTGAAAAACTTAAAACTTCCACTATCAACAGAAGTCAGACCCTTGGGCTTGAGGATATATTCCTTCTTTTGATGAAAGACGGTACAATAATCTGCTGGCCTTTAATGAGTACTCAAACCTAATTGTGATGGCCATATAACAAGTGTCCATTCAACTGTACCATGTAACTCTTTTTCCCTCCTATTAGACACTATTTTGTCTAAGCAAAATATGTTGTGATTTGGTGTAGTTTGTTTTTTATCCTTCTTGAGGAAAATAAAAGAAGTTTGAGGAGTGTTTTTGCAGTTCATTTGACTAGTTTAGTTCCCAACATCGTTGTTCACCTCATTTGCTCTCTAATTGTGGCAATAGTTTTCCAGTTTTCAGGTGTTTGATTTAAAATGCCTTCAGTTTAACCTGTGCAAACTTGTCTCGGGCAGTCTTTCTGCTTCTAGAGTGATCCTTGATTGCTGAAACATCCTGATGGAAAATAGGTTGTCCGGGATTATATAGGCCTTCATTCAGCAATATGCATATACACTTTCTGAAGTGATTTCCTTGTTTTTGGAGCAGACTCAGACTGGTCTCTATGAGCAACTGATAATAACGGGTTGACTCTTTGATCTAGCAGGGTGCTGTGGTTTGTACTTCTTTGGATATTGCATGTGCCAAATCCCTTATCAAATCTTTTGGGGTCTGTCTTCCCTTAATGGGCTAACACTTCAAGTGTGATCACTGTTTTCCAGAGAGCCCATAGTATTGGGATGTAATATTAAGAAAATAACCTGTATTGGTAATTTAGTTGAAGAACTACTGTTATCAGCACTATTCAGTACTATTGTTGGTGCAACTTCCTTCCTGTATATTCACTTATATTTTCTAGTATAGAGTAAGAAAATATCAATAATTCATAACTAAACATGAAAAAAATAAGAACTGTTCATGAAGGTTTAATTCTGTCCACCAATGTATATAAATTTTTTTTCTTTAGTTCCATGATAATTTGTACCACTATAACAAAGACTTACCCATTCCATTTAGTTACTACATAATTTTTTCTGTTAAAATACTTCTCATGGAAGAAGGCAAAGGACCATGTTCAGTAGGCGTGTGTGTCCTTAACTTGTGTAATATGGCCTCCATTGTACATGCTGCGCTGGAGGTATGGACATCATGTGGCTAAATCAGTCACATACTTACAAGGCTGTGGTTAAGACTAAGATGTGGTTTGCATTCAAACTGCTTTCTTCTGTTCTAAAAGGTTCTAGAACCATTTTTGTCCATTATATATCATATGCAGAACACATAGCAGTATGGTAGAAGCCATTTTGTTTTCACTCTTCTAGAATGATTTGTGTATGTGTAGCTTCTGTTATATCAGTAATATGGTCATCTCAAATCAAATAGATTAAATCAGGGTTTGCCATTCACTTATCACCATATCACTGCATCATTGTAGTTCTGCTGCTGCTTAAATTGCAGATGATATGCTATTAAAAAAGTATCAGGAAATGAAAGTATAATAAGCCCAAAGTTTTTTACTCTCTAGTAGTATTTTTTTAAAGTAGAATTGGTGAACTTTGAACTTATAAAATATTCTCCTATATAGATTACATAGTGAAATTTATATCCATAAATTATCTTATTTTCATAATAAAAAACCATGGAATTAGGCACAAAATAGAAACTAAAATCTCAGGTTTGTTGTACCAGTCAGACAGTATCTGGGCACAGACATTAGGAAGGCCTAGGCACATTCTAATACCATTTGTAACTTGCTAGCATTTAGTACCATATCTCTATTGGCATAACTGGACATACCAGCTCGAACTGTGCAGAGGAAAAACACAGTGAGCCCAAAAGTGGTCTGTGGACAAAGCTATTGTTATCTTGAATCAGCAGAAAATTTTGAAGTCAATTTTTGGACGTGCAGAATTAGCCCATCAAATTCTACACCTTGGTTCAGTCAATAACATAACTTCAGTTTATTATTCAGTTTCAGCTTTGATCTGAATTAATGAATACTTTATTGATTTTAATTTGAGTGGCTATAGTCTTGTCTTCTTTGTTGCTGTCTTAATTAATTAAAAAGTTAAACACCATCATAAGTCACTATGCCCCTTTGTTTTAAAATGTTATGAGTATTGTAGTAGAGTTGTGTGGATCTATTTGTGATTTTGCCTGGTTTTGGATAGTATTTCTGTATGGCTAAACTGAAAAATCTAAGGATCATACTCAGCTACGCACTGTCACAGCACTTAACTTTGCTCAGTATAAAATCACTCTAGCAACTTTTCACCATTGCAGCTAAAATTATGTTTACCAAAATCAGAAATAACCAGAATCTTCACTAACATTGGATAAATATACATTTATATAATTTTTCTCTATATTAATTTTAGAGTATAGGGAAGTGGAACTGGTTTTAGACATTTTTAATCATTGCAGTAAGCCTGATTAGCTGATTAGGTTTTTTAGATTTTAACATTATATCTCTAGCCTAAGGAGATGCCTCAGACAAAATAGCCTTGCTTTAGAGTTCATATATATATAAAAAAGAAAGTCGTTAAATACAAAAAAAACTCTGAAAGTTGCATCTTAAAGCTAAACTACATAGGATGGTTTTCCTGGCTGTCAAGCTTCCAAAAAAACCCCCCTCTTTTTTAAAAAAATAAAATTACCAGTTTGACCTTTGCATCATAGTTCTCTAATGTAAGTCTGTCTGTGAGTATTGTGCTTGCTCCATTAGAAAATGAGGAAATAAACTCAGTTTCCCAACTCTTGTCATTATATTTCCGGATCTCAAAAAGCCAATCGACAGAAGTTATTAAATTAGTTTTTAATTAAGGTTTTGTACAAGTATAGTCTATGCAGCATGATTCTGTGTAGGCATGGCCGTTGTAGTTTTCCAGTCTTTTAACAGGTAGCCAACTTGAAGACTATTTTCATTTCTAGTGAAACAATGTGATGATATTTGTACAGTATACACCCAGTGTTTTGTTCTTTTTCCTGAATCCTTGTGAGTATTTTTCAAAGGAAAAGTCTGCCTTAATTTGGTATTTCTCAGTATGCATATTGATAATGAGATTTACTCTTTACAAGCTAAGTATTTACAAACAGAAAATGTTGTGTTTGGGTTTTTTTGGTTGTGATCTTCCTGTCAAATATTGTAATCTTTAAGAAGCTAATATGTACTTTTCTGAAACAGTGGTATTAATGGCATATGTTTATCAAAATGCAGCCATTTTAAAAAATGGGTTTTATTTTTTATTGTTCAGTGAATGTCAGGCCCCAATACCGAAATGGAGAGTTTGAAACTAATAGGGTTAAAAGGACTTCTACTGTCTGTACTGTGTATGTATTATACCTACATTGCTTATACATTGTTTTTTTCCCCCTAGTATTAGCAATCTGCTTTTGTACTTTGACATAGGGATTTCCCTTGTGAATTTTGTCACAGAAAAAAGAGAATCATCAATATCGCGGTTAAACTTGACTTTCAAAGCTAATAGTATCTCATTTGGGGGCTGAAATTTAATAAATTTTCTTTGATTCTGTTTGAGTTTTTAAACATCAAACAATGAATTGGCCAGGGTGCAGTAAAATATTTAGATCTATTGACTATGGTTCAGAAGGGTAGAAGGCAAAACACTGGTGGTTTGATGTTGATAAATTCTTAGTACCTTAATCCACATTAATGTTTTCTTTTATCTGTGTGCATACTGGCAGCAAAGACACTGAAAAGTTGGTATATATAAGCTATAAAAATGTAAATCGTGTGTGTGTGTGTGTGTATTTAAAGCAATGCATTTTGTTATATTCAGCAAGGTTAACATCTGACCAGAATTACACATGCTGACAGAACACTCTAGAGAGTATATTTGTTCCATAGGACTGTATATCCTGAACCTAGTGCACTATGTGTGCAAAAAATGTGTAGAGGACCTTTCCTGTTATAAAAATTGCATCATAGTGCATATGTTTGGCAGCCACAGGTATTGACAGGAATTCTTTAGGTCAACTTGGGAAATGTAGGGCTCCCTATTCCCACAGAACAGAGGAATGAATAACATAAAATCTTTTCTTCTTTGTGTCAGTAGATTTGCACAGCTTCTTTCAATCAGAGAAGATTTCAAAGGCTCTGCTATTATTTGAAAGATGTTCACTCATAATCAACATTTTACAAAAATTTAATTTTGTAAGTAGTTACAGAAAAGTAATCTGGGATTTAAAATTAATAGACCTAGGTTTTAATTCATGTTCGATGTGTTCTTGTGGGCAAGAGAGCCTTTAAGAAAAACTGAAATATATTTAAATAATATTTAGTAAATGGTTTATCTATTGAGTTATGGGTATTTGGTATATATTCAGTTTATGTTTTATTATAAGACTGTATATTGTTTAGTTAAAGACTATGTTTACAACACTTGCTATTGCTACTCAACACATGCAGTCTATGCCTAATGAATGGATTTCATCTATTCATTTGTACTAATATATATTTGTATGTGTGACTATCCATCTGTATTACAATCTAATGTGACTACTGGGGTCTCCTGGAGGTGGACATGGTAATTTCTGTATTAAATAGAATGAAAAATGGGTGTGTGGCATCATATGGTGTACGAACATAGCTGATGCGCCTGTGGAAGTTACGTGTTAAATACATATAATTTCACGTCCACGCTGACAGACTCTGGACACGTTGCGAAACGGGGTGCAGTGTTGGATTTTGGGCAGAGTGCGATGTTTGTCCGTGCCCGAGGACAAAGCGGCGGCGGTGCTGCCGCGCGCGGCCGGCAGGTGGCAGTGCGACACCAAGGGCGCGGGGGCTGCGCGGGGCCGCCCGCGCTCCGCGAGTCCGACCGCCCTCCGAAGGACTGGACATCAATCTGTCTGGGCTTTGTGCAAATTGTAGCATTTCCCACTTCAAATTGGCACGGTCAGAAACTGTACAAAAGTCGATTAATACCACTTAGTGCGTTATTTCTTACAGTGAGCCTGCAATAAGAGATCTAGTAGCATTTTTTCCTTTTTTTTTTTTTTTTTTTTTTTTTTTTTTACCCTTGTTAATTGGAAAGCTACAGGTTAGTTCGCTTTGCTTTGTTTGTGGATTATTCATTTTATTTTGGATTTTAACTGAATTGCTACTAAATGAACCTTATTCTGGAGAACTGATGCAATCTCCCTATAGTACACAGAACTCACATGCCAGCTTCTTGCTGGTGTGATCGCATGAACTTTTTAATTTCATAACTCATGTTTGTTTCAGTTAGAAGTACAATTACTATTGTTTTCTTATGGGGTTTTTACAGGGGACAGATCTGTGAAATGTATATGCCAGCTGGACTAGTGAACCTTTAGTGTCTCTTATTCTCGTTTCAGACCAGGGGAAGATGCTTTTTCTTCTTAACATTCTCTCCCAGCACTCGGAATTAGAGATTTATTTGCAACGAAAAATCAATTAGTCCTAAATTTATTCATGGATTTCAGGTCCAGCGATCAATGCAAGTCCACTCAGTGGGCTCAAGGGGACCCAGTTCATCCCAGTTAATGTGTCTGAAGGGGAATTACCATTGATGCTGTTTTTTTCCCTTTAGGTCAGAGATCAGGCCTTGCTGCCATGTGCTGCAGCAGCCACGAATGACTTCACCCTGGAGCTACCCAAACTGCACTTAGAGACCTTTTCAGAGGAAGGGCTGAAGGGCAGGCCAGAGGCTGCAGCATTTCAGGTTAGAGTCTAAGATAATCCTGATTCTTGTTTTCATTTTTGGCAACTGAAATAGAATAAGAAGCTAGACTTCTCTGAATGTGTGGAGAACAAAAATCTTCAAAACTATTGCAGTGAACAGTTGAAAGAGGAATAATTTCCATTTATACTGTTGTATATGGTATTTCAGAGATGATGTGAACTTTTAATTCTGCAGTAATAGTGTTAAATAACTGTCAGGAATATGATCATGGAAAAATTCAAATGTTATATTTGAAATGTAATATCACTCTGTGCCCCCCCTCCTCCCTTTAATTTAAGCAAGACAAATTAAAAAAAGCCCAAGATTCTTATGCTGCTACTTGTATCAGCAATCTGACTGTATCAGATGTTTTTGTATTATAGTTTTAGAATTAACTGTGATTTTTAGCGGTTCTAATTTAAAAGAAACTGCTACTTAGAATACCTTAATATGGAAACTATTTGGTTTATGTAGGTTTATAGGTTTATGTTTCAAAATATTAATTTTGTTAGTGGAAACAGTGGGGGGAAAAAGAGAAATCAATTGAAAATATACATAAAATGAAATTGCTGTGCAATGCCTCCTTATTGTTTTTAAGTTTGTTATATCTTCTTCTATACAAACTATACCTTAGTCTTTATAGCTGTACAGAATACATTGTTTTTAAAGGCAGAATATTTTGTTTTCCTAGTGAGAGAACAAAAGGCAGAGTGAGTTCCTAGTTCTTTCATTGTGCTCTTCTGTCTGAATCAGAGGAAAGGTAGTCAAGAGAAATGCAAGGACATTAGACAATGCAAGTATTACATTGTGTGTGTACTTTTCTGTAGTAACCCTTTTGAATTTATTATAGGTGTTGTATTCTAGATGTAGTATGTAATGGCAGGAATAGCGTTACAAAATTAAACATTCAAGAAAGACAGATTCTAACTTGGAAATTTCTCATTGTTGCCCTCTTGCATACGTGCGTTTTAATATGACAAAGATTTAAATTATGTGTTTCTCTAATAAAGCAATAATATGTAACACCTTCAGATTCCCATGAACTTTAGTTGGCACAGCTGTGTATCTCTAACAAAGGGGATGTTGCAAATGCTTCCCCAGCATAGTGATGAACACTTTTAAAACAGTGCTAAAAGTTCCACAGGTGGCGTCTTTTCAAAGAAGCTGTCATGGAAATCACCAGCTTTTAGATGCTACTTTTCTATTCAGTGATAGCTGTTCAGTGATAGCTGTTGCTTTTTATTTTTTGTCCCATCCCAACTTCTATTCTTTTTTGACCTTACAATGATGACAGAAGCGTTTGCAAGACAGCTTATTTATTCTTTCCTTTTAAGAAGATGAAGAGAAACAGAAATATAAAAAGTTGCGCTTCACATTTGTACAGAGTGCTTGTGGTATAGATAACACATAGCAATGTATGTGCTGGATAGCTCGTTGGTGGTGCAGTGTTGTAAACCTACTTTTTGTTTGCCTGACAGCTTCAGTTACACTTGGTTACTCTGTGCCTACGCAAACAATACCAAAGGTTCAGTCCATATCACTGTGAAGTTCCTTTTCTCCTTCCCTTTCTCCTTTTCCCTTTTCCTTCTTTTCCTTCCTCTTCTGTCCCTCCTCCTCTCTCTCCCTCTCCCGCTCCTCCTCCCCCTCTTTCTTTCCTATCTCTGATTACACAGTGCCTGTTTGATAAGTTTCTAAGTACATTATAGAGATTTTATTATGAAATTTGCCTTTTATAGCTGGGAATCAGATAATTGATTTTAATTTCACTGTATGTAAAACTATATTATGGACAATTGTCTAATTCTGAATGAGTTGAATGGTTAGTACATTTATATGTTAGAACAGTTAGAACATTTGTAACATTTGTTAGAACATACGCATCCTCACAGGTTATCTTTCTTCCAAATTTTTCAGAAAGCAAGTGGCTCTCAAGGACGTTTTGAATGAAATCCACTATCCTTAATTTACCTCATGGGCTCAGCAGCATTAGAGGTCTATATTCCTTGTCATTGGGAATATGGGAAGTCTTAGAATTTTTAAATTGTTGTTGTCTTTGTCTAAATGTTTCTTGTGAAAAATATACTTTCTTTATAATAGACAAGTGCAAAGAAGGTTGACATGATGAACCTAAGTTGCCTGACTGTGAACTAAGCTATCAGAGATTTGGGGTTTTTTTGGGGCATGCTTAATTAAATATTTTGTTTTTTAGCAAATGCATCCAACATTCCAAATACCATGAAGACTTACAGGGCTGATCAAACAAACACACAAATAAAGTCCCTGTCATTCCCAAATGAAATAACCATGTAGAAGGTGTGCATCTTTTAAATAGTTTAGTTTACACTCTGGACCTTTAGGTAATGAAATGAAATGTTTCATGCACAAAGTTCTATGTATCTTCTCCAAAGCTTTCACCTTTTGTAATGGCTCTTGAATCGCAAAATTATGCAGTAGGTCGAAATATTAAGTTATTCAACAAGAATATCCTTGCACTGAGTATCTTCTAAAGCCCCATGCAAGTAGTGAAAGTGTGACTTAATTTGTAGGCATTTTTAAAATTCTTGAGCACTGCAAGAGAATTACTATAATAGTTTGAAAATGTCACTTCAAATGGATAAGTAAAGAAAAAGTGGAATATCTCTAAGAGTAAAATATCATTGCTATAGCTTTGAAGCATCTCACCCTGTATGTAATTGCTGTGAAAAATGTTATGTCACAAAGTAATACTGTTTGTTGCTCATTTAAGTTTGAAAGTGGAAAATTAGAGTATTGTTTTCAAGCAACTGAAACACAGGAACACAGGATTGTACTGGCCATGCCTGAATGTTCCTACAAAAAGAGACAAAAAGTGGAACCATATATGAAGTCTTCAGTGAATACAGGATATAGGGTTAAAAAAGCAACTAAAATGACATGGCATTGCTAATCGTAGTAGTCTTGCTTGGCAGATGACTATTTAAATTAACCAATAAAGGTTATCAGCTCTTTCTAAAATAGAGAATTCAATTGTGTTACATCTTTAGGAAGAGAATAAGGTTACTTTTACATCAAGTATGTAATTGACACTTATGCCAAGAATTTTTACCTGAAAACAATGAATAAAGCCCCCAAATAAATCATACAAGATTTGAACGCTCATGTATAAATAATTAAGCATCAGTATATTCTCACTGTGGGTTTCTTCTGTTTGGAGATATAGACACAGAAGGGTAAGAACTGCTGTGAAAGAAACTTCTTGAAGCAAATTTAGATACCTCAGACACATATGTTAATGTTATGTTTTAAAGCAATTATAGTTGAATTATGCTAAAACAGCTTCTAAATATTTATGAGCATGAGACAACATATCTGAAGACATGACTCCAAGTTACTAGTTGAACACAAAAAGGAAACCGGAAAGGGACTTGGAGGTGCAGGCTCATGCTAAACGTGAGCCAGCAGTGTGCCCAGGTGGCCAAGAAGGCCAGTGGCATCCTGGTTTATATCAGCAATAGTGTGGCCAACAGGACTAGGGAAGGGGATTGTCCCCCTGTAGTTGGCACCGGTGAAGCAATGCCTCAAATTCTGTGTTCAGTTTTGGGCCCCTGATGACAAGAAAGACATTGAGGTGCTAGAGTGTGTCCAGAGAAGGGCAGCAGAGCTGGTGAAGGGTCTGGAGAACGAGTCCTATGAGAAGCAGTTGAGGAAGCTGAGGGGTGTTTAGTGAAGAAAAGGTGGCTCATGGGACACCTTATTACTCTCTACAAATACCTGAAAGGAGGTTGCAGCAAGACAGAGCTTGGTCTTTTCTCCCAGGCAATTAGCAACAGCACAAGAGGACTAAGCTTCAAGCTACGCCAGAGGAGTTTCAGGTTGGACATCAGAGAGGGTGGTTAAGCACTGGAATGGACAGTCTAGGGAGGTGGTGGAGTCACCATACCTGAACGTGTTCAAAAAACAATGTCTTCTTTTGTTATCTCTCTCTGCCACATGCTGTTGTGCTCTACTGCCTGTCCCCATGTCCTTCCTGCAGATTCTTCATGACACGTGCTCTCCTGGCTGAGTATTTGCTTGTTGCTGTGCTCACATTGATGCACATGCTCTTGCTCTCCCTCTCACTGCGTGTCTGCTCTCTCTGCCCTACACATGTTTGTGCTTTCCTTCTGTCAGTCTCTGCCTGCTGCTCTGCCTGGGTCTCTCTCAGTCTCTGCCCCTCTCTTCTGCTCCCTGTGCCCATCTTTCCCGCTCTGTCTTGCTTGCTCTACATCAGTCTTTCCGTCCTCATTGTCCCTCCCTCCCACCTGCCCCATCTTGCTTCCTCTGTCATTGTCTTCAGCATGTATCCATCTGTTCATACAGGTTTAGAAAGTCCACATGGGATTTATATGCACTTCTTTGCCTTTCTTAGGTGTTTTGAAGGAATTTGGAATGAAAAGTGTAGTGATAACATAGAGTAATATAGTCAAGTACTAACATATCTTCAGTGTTAGCATATAATCGTTACAAATTTACAAAGAAGTAGGTTCTTACTGTTTATGCATTCATGCATGATTTAGTCATGCATTAACTAATTGTGTTGTAGGTCCACTTTTTCTAAATAATTTGACAAACATAAATGTAGTTTTAGGAGCGTCCTAATTTGTATTTATTTTAACTTGTTTATTAATTTTAGATTTATGCTTAATAGATTAGAAGGTGAAAGATATGCATAATTTTGCTGATAATTTTCTTCAAGATAATAAACACTTTCTCATTCCTGAGTTTGCTTGTCAGTAAAAAAGTTCTTACCAAATTGAGGAAGCAAGTGATTTCAAAGGTAATATTATCATTCTGTCATCAGATTTTATCCTCTGCATAGGGCATGTCTTTCAAACATAAATCAGTTCTGATATGAGGAGTTAATAAGAAAAATTAATCATGGAGTAGATGCTTAAAAATTGGATTATTAGTATTTTAAATCTTGTACTTCTGTTTTAGAGCCATTTGCTTTTTTTTAATGGCATGACTGTAAAAGAAAAAAATTTTTTTTTTTCTCTTAATACTAAAGAAGAAGAAACCTATTTTATAGTCTTGAAGATAGTGCAGCATGCACACACTTCTAGTGTTTTCTTTTTACTTAAACTGTTTCACCAGAGAAGGAACTATCTATTGTATTATAGATGCTGGAATGCTGCCTCCTCTGGAATTAGTTGCTGTTTCTTGTCAGGTAAAACTGGGTCTTCATTTTCCAGGAGTTCTACAGCAGCTTTCAACAGCAACTGGGCTGCACTCACACTCTTTTCTTCTCCTATCCTAATTAGATAAGACTAATTTCTTAGCTAGTGTCAAAATGTGCTACTTCTAAACTGACTACAAGCCTGCCTTTCAATATACTGTTCAAAGAGAACAGTGATTCTTTATTACTCTAATACTGCTTTACACTTCCACTTTGAGCTGAAATACTCATAAATAGGTAGATGTTTTAAACTCACTAGAGTGAGGCGACATCTCTTGCGACCCTGACCTTTTGCAGACCTCAATTTGTCAAAAATAAAGTTTGTACAGGACTTAAGAAACAATAATTAACAACTAAGTAAAATCTAAATAACCAGATTGAAGAGATGTAACATGAAGAATTCTAATCTAATCTCCTTGAATGTCTTTTGTCTCCAGATAGCAGCTGTATCATGATGCTAAATATTTAGAAGCCATTTTAGCGTAATTAAACTATAAATACTTTAAAACATACTATTAGTGTATACTAGCAAAATACTATTTAAAACATAAAAAACCGAGACATCTTTTAAATGCCAGTGACGTTGGAAATTTACCTTCTGTAATTTGAATTTCACACTCTCCTTTCTGAGCCTTAACTGTGTTCCCGACTTCTTTCCTTTTCAAAGCATTTGTGTTAGCAGTTTTTTCCTCCCTCTTCTCTATGGGATTTTTTTTGTTCTCTCTCCTTTCCTTATTTCCCTCCTCTTGTTATTAACCTCTTTTCCTCACTTTCTCAGCCACCTTTGCACTTCTTGTTTCTTCCCTTGTCTTTCTTCATTCTAATAAATTAGTACAGATAATATGAAGAACCTTCTCACAGGGCTTTGTAGTTAGCTGTACACTGTTTACACCCCAACCATGCTAATTAAGGCTTGGCCTTACGGGACCATAAATATCAAAGTCAGTATCTGTAATCACCAACTAATCAATTACTGAAAGCTGTCTCTTTGTGCCTGTGACACTACTAACTCTTGTCCAGCCCCTTTCGTAAGCACTGTTAGTTTTGTAAAAACTTTTCACTAAGATGTACTGATTATTATCTTGAATGCCAAAGTTAGTATATAATCATTTAACCTTCCTGTAATCTTTCTTAATGGAAAATGTTCTTTCTTGACCCTGTCAAGCAATCATGTAGCTATCCGCCTTTGTCCATTTAGAGTTTTTCATACATTTATGTCTCTTGTGTGTTTGTGATCTCTTAGGAATTATCTGTGCTGATATGCAGGAAAGCTCTGTAAGAACTGTGTAAAATACGATCTTAATTCACTAAGTTTATTTGTTTAGTTTTGCTTTTGCTTGTAATCCTGGGAATTTTTTCCCAGCTGGTTACCAAGTTGTTGCATCTTATAGCAGGAAGCATCTTTCTTGTTTTCTGTTCACTATTCTTTCATGAGAAAAGTTACTCCAGAGTCATGGTGATCTCAATATGTACCCAACACTGCCTCAGTGAATAAGGACAGACTCCTAAATGCTATAATTACAAAAATAAAACATCATTCAATCACAGAAGATATAAAATATAGTTTTCACAACACCTTGTTTGTTAAACAGATTTTCTAATTTTAGAAATCGTTTCTTTCAGAACTGCACAGGTTTATCTGTGCACGGTATCTTCAGCAAAGGAGTAATTTTGCCAGATAACTGATGTGACTGTAACCAGATAACTGATGTGACTGTATTTTTTGTGTGCAGTTTATACCATTGCAACACAGACAAGTCCATTCAGAAGCATAGGTGTTTAACTGTTGATAATAATGTGGGTTAAAAATTGAATTCATGAAGTGAATACTATGAAAGATTAGGAATTGTCTGGAGTCCTTTTTTTGTTTGTACTGGTTCTTTTAATTTCAGAAAATAAGAAGAAATTAAGAACGCAATAGACTTTATTACATAAATATTTAAGTAGCAGAAACAGAATCAGACTATTTTCTATTCTTAATTATACATAAAATAAAAAACCAACTGTCAAATGCTGAAGCTTTTATTTATTTTTTTTCTGCTTAACTGCTTAGTAGTCCGTTATGATAAAACATGTCTATCTCTTTGTTATTCTTATCAATAGCTTACAGAATAAGAAAAAATTATTAAATATTGCACTATATTAGTACAAGAATTTTGTAATGGAATTGAGAGAAATTTCTGCCTAGATATTGCTTTTGGTGGTCCTTGTAGTTAAAGACCTGAGAAAGGAAGGGTTATCTACAACTTGAGAGAGTTTATTATGGCTTAGTGATTTGCTGATTGATTTCATTTACTGTCAGTTAAGGCTCTCTTAATGTCAGCTTTCTTTGCATAGTGCCTTGAAATAAAGACTGATGAAGATTTTTCAGATTGATGCCACTTACATAAACTGACCCTGATTTGCCCTTCTGCAAGACAATATAAATGACAGCAGTTAGAAGAAAATATAGCAATGAATTAAGAAAAACACTAAATCTTTCAGAATATAAAACTAGGCATAAAAACCCAGGCTGTTCTGTTATTTCCACATTGTCCTGTATTGAAGAAATAGACTGGGATAGCATCCCAAGTGGTGTACTGCTGAAGTGAAGTTTGAAGAGGACAAGCTTTGAAAGGATTAAAAGTTAACCTGTTTTTTTACCAAATTCTATCAATTTGGCCTTATTATTTATTTTGGTGTGGTTTTTTTTTTTTTTTTTTTAAGGGAGTGTGGCTTGTAATTCATGTATGTTGTTACCTGCAAATTTTATTTTTTACATTGTTATTTCGCAGAAATCATAACAAACTGTTTCGAAGCTGTTGTCTTGATTTTTCAATAACTGAATGGATTGATTGGTCTAGTGACACATGTTGCTAGTATCCTAAGATCACAAATGCCAACATTATATTGGACTATGAAAAGCACAAATTCTTAGGTTTCATATGGTCTATTCCCATAGATGTTCCAGGACTAATATGCTTTAAGTAGGGCACTCAAATTAATATTTGTCCGTTACCGTACCCAATTCTGTTATGGTGTTTTAAAGTCTCCCTTCATTATGGTCTTTTCCCTCATTTTGGTCTCTTCCTGTTAGAAGCAAAAAGGTGGTAAGAAATTAGGGGGTGAGGAGAAAATGGAGGGTCTGGAAGGTACTGTAACTAATGGAAATTTCATGAATGTGGAACTGTTTTGTAAACCTGAATAATAGGGATACACAGCCTGCATGTTGGCAAGTTTACCTGCAAAAGATTGAATGTTTCATGGCTTTTGAAAAGATAATATTCATGGAAGGACCAACATTGTTTATCCTCCTGGAACCTTGTTAGAACTTAAATTACTTTGGATTGCTTCAACATAATGATCTTTTTTGATAGAAGTACAGTTCTAAAGAAAAGATCAGGAGGGAACAGTAACTGATTCCCCCTAGGAGGCAAACTTAAAATGTCCATTTAATACCTGAAGACTATATTTTAGTTTCTGTCTGTTCAGAGGCAGATTTTGTGTTCTTTTCCAGTACCAGCCCCCAACTGGTGGGTCCCCCTCTTTCTGATTGTATAATAATTGACAAATACTACAGGGAGAGATTAGAGAGCAAAGTATCATGTTATTGCCACAGTGTACAGTGCCAGACTTTCCCTCCATCCAGTTTCCCAATCTTAAATGAATATTTTTTTTAGATTAATATTGTGCAAGCTAAAGATAACAAGTTGAAGTTTAAATTCAAAAGTTTTTACACATGCTTGCAAAGACGACAGGACTGGGTTTTGAGCAGAGTCTCCTACATGTCAAAATGTGATGTTTGTCTGTACCTTGGCAAATGTCACTATCTTAGATGCTTGATTTGTTCTGCATTTATTTATTGAGACTTGCTGCAAATTTTAGTCCTTTGGGAAATAGTCTGTGGGACTGAGTAAACATTTAATGCCTATAGGGCATGAAGAATAGCAGCAAATCGGGTTACCCCTGCTTTAAAACAGGTTGGACAGGGGAAATAATAATAAAAAAAAATATTATAAGAAACTGGGCTAAAATGTCTCCAGAATTTCTCCCAGCCTCCACCATTTTTGTTCATGGACCTTCTGAAACAAAATTAGTGTTTTTGCGTTCAGCACCCGTTCATTGTCCCGTTGCTTTTTGAACCCATGTAAAGGTAAATATTCACATGACTTGCAGAAATTACTTTTGCAGCTTAACTACACACTTTCTGAAAAACTATTTTCTATGTTTATTTTGAAAATGGCTTCTGCTATTTCATTTAATATTAATATTGTTAATTGTAATAAATATTCCCAGTTTACCTTATTTATACTAGTCATGCTTTAGCATTGATTGTCACCTCACATTCTTGGATACTCCATCAGAAATTGTTTCTTTTCAGGTTGCTTTCCTCATTTCTGAACTACAAGAAGATGGAAACAGTAGAAATCATTTATAGTTTCTAGAATTCTTAAGTTGTGGAAGTGGTTTCTCTGTTAGAAACATTCATAGGCACAATTACTCATAAATGACCTAACTGCAGGTAGCAGTCTAGCTCTGAAAAATGGATTAGGAAGTACTAACCAATTAACATAAGAAATAGTTTAAAAAATGCTATCCTCTTGGGTGTTTGTAAGTTAGAGTAGCCTGGGATTCTTGGATAAGAACCAGTTGCTTTTGTTGATCCACCATTAAGGACACCACTCAAGTACATGCTAGTGCAGTGCTTGCATTCATTACCAAATTTGGTAAAAATAGAAAGACTAGGAAGGGTTTTCTCAGTCTCATTACAATAGCCTATGATATGGGATGTTTTACGTCTGATCTTACTGATGAAAAATACTTTATGCTTTCTAGGTAAACTCATCTCACCCGTGCCTATCCTCCTAAGTTTTCTCCTTTCACTGTTGCTATAAGCATCCAGTTCCATTAAAATTCAGAAAGTCACTCTGTATCTTAGGCTTCTAAGGAATTGGATCTAATTGTTGGCTCTTGGCTCTGGCCAAGGAAATGGAGCCTGTTCCTAAATTGCCAGGCTCCCAACCTAATAATTTGAATCATATTCCGCAATCTCATTTTAAGTTTCCATTTAACGGAAAGACAGTTGGTGCATTTCATAGAATCATAGAATCAGCTGGGTTGGAAAAGACCTCTGAGATCATCAAGTCCAACCCTTAATCCAACACCGCCATGGTTACTAGACCATGGCACTAAGTGCCACATACAGTCTCTTCTTAAAAACCTCCAGGGATGGTGAATCCACCACTTCCCTGGGCAGCCCATTCCAATGTCTTATTACTCCCTCTGTAAAGAATTTCTTCCTAGTATCCAACCTAAACCTCCCCTGGCACAGCTTAAGACTGTGCCCTCTTGTTTGAAAACAAAGCTAAAAATCAATGTCTTCGAAAATATTATGTAAAAAGTTCATCTAGTAGCAACACATCTTTGAATTCTTAGTCTGAATGAGAACAACCAGAGGTCTGCCATCAGAAAAGTTAGTTCTTCTTTTGTTAAGGAACCTTCTCAGTCTGACCATTCATGCTACTCTCTGGCAGTCACACTCCCAATGCCAGAGACTTTCGCTGTTGGGACTGAAGCTCCTTCACAGCAGGTGGCTCAGTGAGCCCACGGGTGCTGCACTTGACTCCCCCCCCCCGCCCCCCATCAGACCAGGTTTCCTTACAGGTTTGGCCCTGTGTTTCCCTTAGCAGCATCTCAGATGTCTCATTCCCTAAAGTCATTTATTTCTGGCACCGTAACAGAAACAGCTCAAGCTGGGTACCTCCAAGGAGGACCCCCAGTGAAGGAACCGCTAGGCTTTTATACACTCACAGTCTCTCTGCACACAAATCTTGCTCGTTCTCCCAAGTCCTTGGCTCCTGCCTCCTCTCTGTGTGCATCCACCTCGCTGACCGTCAGTCTTCATGTCTTTTGTTATTCAGAAGGTTGGCAATTTCCAGCGCCTGCCATCTCTCTCAGTGTCCATTCACCTGACTGGCTGTCACTGATTCTCATGCCCTTTGTTATCCCAAAGTTTGGCAGTTCACGGCCTCTTGTCTCAGGCTCCTACCCAGAGCTCCATCTGCCTCTCCATTTACAGTTCGCAAGCTGATCTTCTTGGGCTGGGTGTATTCCTCAACACTTTAAAGCTGTTCCAAGTGAACACCATTCTCACTTAGCTTATTGACCTCTTACACTGAAGAGGCCAGACTTCAGTATAGTGCAGTCTCACTTTTCCACCAACTTTTAGCATATGTTGGTTGAGATTTACACCTTTCTGAGTTGAGCTAATCTGTCATTTTATATGACAAATGCCAAAAAGGCAGACAAACAGAATCATGTTTTCCCAACGAGAGTTTTATTCAGATGTACATCCACTGTTAGTAGAACTTGATATTCAGAGATGATGGGGATTATTTTATTTGATCTTATTCCTCAGATTACGTTCCTTCTGATGGTTAAAAGCAAACTTTGAGAAGAAAATATTTTATTTATATAATACTAAGCTTTAAGGATAGCAAGTTGTCAAGCTCAGTGATGGTGCCAATTTTGTAAGACATTGCCAATATTCTCCAGCTTTTGCTTTGTAAAGAGAGATGCTAATGTATATGCTCATTGTGAGGATCAGTAGTAGGTGTACCATGTTCTTTAAATTTCCTTTGACTCCTCAGATTTTGGAACATGAGCTGTTGTTACTGAAATTTCTAATAAAACATTTTTATATCATAAATTAGGTCTTGAAAGCAAGTCTAATTGAAAATCTAGCTGTTTGCATGTTGTTGGGGTATTTTTTAGTAAAAATTTCATTAAGTTTAAGCATGTATGAAGCAAACTAGTTAATCACTAACATCTGAGTTTAGGCAGAATGAAGTGAGGACACCTGTCCATCCTATATGTGGCAGTGGACATTAGATTAAAGGTGCGAGGGATGCAATTCAGCTTTTCTTGATCATTATGTTCTCTACAGAGATAGAGACTAGTGCTTTTTCCTGTGCTGGCATCATGAATCTATGTATGTAACTGGAGCTTTGTGAGAAGCCAAAATGAAAAAATTAATTTGCTATCCAATTTCCTTGCAAAACTACAAAATGTTGCTTTATGTAGGATGAAATATCTATGCTGACTTAAAATGCAGTGCTGCCATAAGCATTCATAAGAAAAGCAAAGGAAATCAAGTAGCTATTTCACAAAACTAATGAAGTAGCTATTTCACAAAACTTTGCACCGTTTCCTAGCCCCTAGGACTTCCTAACCCTCATTGGACTTTAGCATTCACCCGAAATCTGATACAAAGATTAGGACTCAGTGATGAGTGTTTGTGTATGAGCTACATAATCACAGTTGTCATATTGACTAAATCTGCCAGAAGGGGTCTTTGTCTCTCCTAGTAAATGGCAACTAGACCAAAGACTACACTCAGCTTTTTGCATGGAAAATACAAAGTGGACACATTTCCACATATGCAAAACCTTTTATCTACTTCAATTTTAAAATGTTTTAATTTACATTAAAACAAGCTGTTTCTTGTGGCCATAAGGGAATAATCTATATCACTTATTAGCTATAGTCAAAATACTCAAGGAAATGTCTATATTGAGCCCAGATTTTGTGGG
Source organism: Lepidothrix coronata (assembly GCF_001604755.1). NCBI lineage: Eukaryota > Metazoa > Chordata > Aves > Passeriformes > Pipridae > Lepidothrix > Lepidothrix coronata. Next base: position 217,382 of record NW_016690497.1, on the reverse strand, counting down.
TTGATCATGTTCTCTTGGAGTCAGCAACAGACTTTTTCTATGGTGGTTAAAACAAAGTATTTTTTCATGAGTAAAGCCTATTTCTTTGCTAAGAGTAATTGAAAGTGGTCTTAGTTAACAGAGCACTCTTTAAAACCAATGAAAAACCACTGTTTTAATTTTGAGTAAGCTACAATGTTGGCAAATAGTTGAGTTAGTTACTTAGGTTGGGTAGTTTGTGGACAGCATTTCAAAGAACAGAAAAGTTTTTCAGATTTCACATTTACCTTCCACGTGAAGTTGCTTCAGATTTTTCTACTTAGTAACTTGATAGATTAATGCCTGCTTCTCTCCCCTCCTTATACTGTTCTCCTACATATGCACCTATAACTAGTCAATAGATTTTAGACTTAGTGTTTAGGTAGCATTTATTTATAAAAATTGTTTTGCTTATATAGGATATCTTATCCATATGTAAGAGTTCCTGAAAATAGGAAAGAGTATGCTTTTTAAAATTTATTCTACTTCCATGAATTTGGTTGTGGAAAACAGAATCCTGTACTTCAACTTTTGTACATCTTTTCTGGTTCCAAGATGTCGCTTCAGTAGGCCAAAAGCAACATCATCAAGATTCAGACAACTTGTACTTTCACTTGACATTTCATCTGAATTTTGATGAGAAGTTTTACTCTCTTCTTTCTCCTTAAGACTGAACGTGTGATGGGGCACTGTCATATTTTATAATAAAAGTACATCCTGACTTTTCTGTAGTGACTGCTGCTGTTTGGTTCCTCTCATCAGTGGTAATATATTATGCTCACACTAAGCAGATTTTCATGCTCACAGTTGAGGCACTTTAATATGGACTTTATAGTATTTTTAGTGACTATCCGTCTCTCTTTGTTTCATCCCTGCCTAAAATGTACACTGCAACAGAAGTTGTAGGAAGGGTACCAGCCGGAAACTTCTTTCTCACTAAAATCATTTGCTTGAAAAATTCCCTCCCTGACAAACTGAAATGTTCTTTTTTTACCAAAATTGTGTAAGAAGATGGGAAGAGGTACAATGTAGTGGTAACATTTTCTCCGTAGCTGTAGCTTAAACTAGAAGTTCTTCAGGGCAGTGATTGATTCTCCTTTACATTTCATATATAACTTTGCTTGACTTAGTGCAAATGACAGGGAGAATGGTCTTTGCACGTAAACATTATTGGCCTAAAAAACCTAATTTTGTTACATGGTAATTTTCTTGCATGGTCCACAGATATTTCTGAGTAGTCAAGGCTGCAGGTAGGTCCTTTGCTATGAAGTTCTAAGGATGCTTTTCTACCTCATCATAGCTACAAATACATTTGTCTTAATTTATCATTTTCTGAAAGATTGATCTGATTTTTGAAAATCTTACGCTTTGTAACAATTTTCATGGCAATTATTGTTATGCCCATCTGCTGTGGTTTCCAGTAGAAGCACTTTCCCTTCCATTGCTGTCAAGTTCAATGCTCCCTTTTCAGTTTTCTTGTAGGAAGTCATGTCATTACCTCTTGCAGAGAATCTAGATTTTTATTTAGAGCTTCACTCCCTTGGGCTGTCCTCTGAGACCTACAGGGTAAAGTAATTGTTATTGAAGTGAAGGGGATAGAATTGGGCACCATGTGTGGCACTGAGTCAGCTTTTGTTGGGGAAAAAAAACGTTGTAAGAAAACTGACCTGCTTTTTGGCACATTTAAATTGTTCATGCCACACTTGAATGGAATTGAACAAAATGTTTAGTGTTGAAATGAAATACAAGGAGAATAGATCATTAAAGAAGGGCCAAACAGCTGCAAAAGTGCAATTTTGCTGAATGCTGTTTCCCTTGAGGTTTTTTCCTGATGCCTGAGAAGCTGCTGTATTTGTATCCTCCACTGATGCCACTAGACATTTTGGACTATGGCTCAAGGCAACCAAGATGGATTTTCAAATGCTAAAATGTATGGGGGAAATTAATTTTATCCTTTCTTCTCCAAACATACCTCTCTTAAATCTATAAGTATCCTGAAATCTTATTTCTGAAATCAAAAACTCATTGACGTGTATTTTGTTTTCTGGACTCATTTTAACGAACCTTATTTATGTCAGTTTGAAGCAAGGCATTAATGACAGGTATGCAGAACTCCAGCCAAATTCTGTACCATAAATGAAATTCTCAGTCTTTTCAGATTCTCATGTAAGCAGTTCGCTGTGCTAGAGTTAATCTTTTATTTGTCTGAAGTCCATTCGTTATTCCTTCTCTCGTTCTTTTTTATCTTTTTTTATATGTAGGCCTGGGGTATTTTACTACCTGCTAACACTGTTTTTAGTTGAAGAATTTCCTAAAGGGAGAACCAAACAGTCAAATGTGAATTTCAACTTTTTTGTACTTTTTTGGGGTTTTTTTGTAAAGTAGATGGTCTTGTTATTCTGACTGCTGCATCGGATGCTACAAAGTCAATGTTTATATTGTCAGGATGTAAGTCTTTTTGACACCTCTTGATAAGCATCATTTCAACATAGGGTCTCCTTCCTCTAGTTTTGTTCCTTCCAAAGACAAGATGTGGTTCTGTGATAACAGCAGGCCCAAGAAGATCCTGAGTTGAAGTTATGGATATAAAAATAAAGAAACTGATTCTTAATAACTTGGTATTTTATTTGTAACTTTGGAGGAGTCTAAAACTTTAAATGGAAATTTTTATTCTCTACCACTTGTAACTCATAATCCAAATAATTTAATTTTTAACTGTGTTCTCCATAGTGAGACACGGAGGACAACATCTACATTCTTTTAATTTGGAATTTAAAAGGCCATTTTTATAATGTATAATAAATACATTAAAACATTGATGAGAGGTTTGCTAATTTGCATATGCCAATCTATGTATTTCTTGTCATATGTTTCTACTATAACTTCATTGAGAACAGCTGATGTTTGAATAACCTTTGAATTTCATAAATTAATTTTTAAAAAGATTTATCTTTTTTTCATGTTTCCAATTTCTTTAAGATTGTTATGTAATTTGTCAGTATTAGCCATTTTTCCATTTAAATAAAATACTTGTGGAGACTGGAGTCTTTCAGTCTTGTAAATTTAGAGCCAGTAATACACACAAAAGCTGTTTTACAGCATCTACAGCACTGTGCTCCCGAAAATTACTGGTTCTAGAAATGGTGTACAAGACTAGGCAATGATTGGTTATTCAAAAGTACACGGAAGGAACGTTAGAAAAAATTAGTTTTAATGTCCCCTGGAGAACTGTCCTAAGCTTAAGTGTTCTCAGTCCTTTTAAAGATTAATCTGGATGAAGAAAGCATAGCTTCAATATCGCTACTTTGTAGATCTGTAGTTTGTAAACAGCATCCACTTTGTTTTGTTTTTACTCCCAATTTTGGTTTCTCAGCTTTACCAACATGTAGCCTAAGCCAAAAAATTTTTATGCAGTCCTCATATCACAGATGAGACATCTTTGAACAGGTTGTAAGGGCCTTTTTCCACTCAGAATATTCGGAGACCCTTTTTCTAGTTGAATAAAGATCTAAAATTTAAAATACTTTCTTCCTTTATGATATGAATAACGCTTAACTGATTTTTTCAAAATTTTCTGATTTACTTTGTGCTCTAAAGACGGTTAGAGTGCTTTTAGGGATTTTCTAGATGAAGATACTGTTTTCAATGTTTAAATAGCTGTAAAGAAAGATGATCCTTAGAAGTACTTAGACTTAAAATAATTTGTCTATTAACAGTTAGATTTGAAAATGGAACTTGGGCATTCTTGCAAATTCTGTGTCTAGTCCAGCATCTTCATCATAAAAGCATCCTTTTTCCATGTCAATATTATGAATGTATTTTTAGCCTGTGAGTTGCAACCAGTTATGTGTGAAGTCACGCATCTGTTTTCATGAGGTTGCCTGTGCCTTGTCTTAGTGTTGGAGCATGGGTCTCCTCTCACATTAAAAACACTTTTGGCATTGAAGACACTCCTACCATTTGCTTCTGCCATATCAGTAGCACATGATGTAGAATGCTAAATACTAGTGATATTCTCTATAAAATAAAACATTGTGTGGAGTAAAAGGAAAGGAAAGAGGTTACAGGAAAAAATCACTTAGCATCTGATTGTTTTCCTCTTTTTGTCTTTGATTAATGTGGAGTAATTGCTTACAATTTGTGGTCTTAAAGTTGACAGTCCTATGTAAATTTCAGCTATTAACTTGCATCATGTTCCATCCTTAGGATGACTTTTAATCACTGAATTATGTTGAAATTGAAAGGAACCTCTGGAGATCATCTGGTCCCAGCCCCTTGCACAAGTAGGGGAACTTAAAGCCAGTAATGTTCAAAATTAGTATTCTTCAACTCCACTGGTTTTGTTGCCTCCTTGGTTAAGTCTTCTCCCCACTAACTTTCCTGTAATACTTGTCTGTCTGAAAATGTTTAACTTTTGAAGTAGTCTGAGTTGCAATAATACTGGTTCCTATAATGTGTGGGGATCACTACCTCTGGCCTTTCTGAACAGAATTAATTTTCTGGTGTCTATTTTTGAAATATTTTCATTTGTAACTGAAGACTATTTTTTATTGTTTTATGTTCTGTTCCCTGTTTGCATGTCATAGTATTGCGAACACATTCAAAAGCAGAAGTGCTTGCTAAAATCCAGATCGTGCAGATGTGTATGAATGTCAAATTTTATGTTATAAAAATTAATCAGGAGGGTTGCTGAAGCATCTTATTGTTGTGTATTCTTAAAAGCTATACATACATCTTATTTGTACGTATACTTAAAACCAAAAGAAAACATTCCATAGCAGGAAAGGAAAAAACTTCTACAGAAATAGGTTTGCATTCCAGGAGATTCTGTCAACTGATTTTCTTGATCATGGAACAGTTTTCAGAGGTGCAGATATATTTGTGTCTGTAATATTCAAATAGGGATCTAAATTAAAGTTCTGAACTCCTTTAGAGATGCATTTAGTCATTAGGTGACATCTTGTAATTTGCAAGTGGCCAGGTTCTCTGCCCATTCCCTGTGTATCAAGCTTTCTAATAAGTGGAACTTTTGTATGACATAAAGCAGATAGGTCACTCAATTTGTGACCGACATGAGTTATGTAAAATCATTCGTGCCTTCCAATGGCACATCTGAAAACCCAATGTATTTACCTTTCTCCATGTCGTTTAGAATAAATGTTCTGCACACTCATTATCATGGATTCCATGTCACCCACTGGAAGACCCAAAAATGTTGATTGCTCTAACCTGGTCCTGAGCAAGAGAAATCTAAACTGACCCTGGCTCTTTGCTGGGGAGTTGGGATATACTGGAACAAGTGTGTACCTGTGGGTGTATGAATGCTACCTTCCACATTGGTAATGAATCATTAGCTGCTGCTAAGTCGCTTCTTTCTGGACTAAAAAGAAATCTAGAACTCTTAGAAAAATAGAATTGCTGTGTCTGAAAATAAAAACTCAGGAATACATTTTTCCTAGACTGAAAATTTCCGAACTTATTTAACAAGAAAACAAATTAAATAGCTGAGTAGATCAGCAAGGAATTGGAAAACACTATTTCAAATATCTGCATGGACTTAGAGTGGCTGTGGAGCTGTAGGATGACACTGTATAGGTTAGCGGCTTCACTAGCTTTGGGAAAAGGAAGAAGGTGAGGAAACATCTCTGTATATTCCAGTTCAGTGACACCTTTAAGTATCATGTGTGAAGTAATCAAAGGAACACCTAAGATTTTTTTTCTGTGAGATTTGAGACACAGCTTGTTATGATGCAATGGTATAAACCTTGTTTATGAGTTACAGGCCCAGTCCATAGACCTATTTCAACATGCGTCTAATTTTTAACATGTGGGCAGTTGCCATATGAAGACTCTCAGACATTTTTATATAGAGTGTGAGATATATCCACATTCTTCCTTGGTATTGTTTTTGAAGAGCTGCAGCATTTTTGTCATGTTGAATGTGGAATGAAAAATTTTAAAGTAAGATCAGAGCTGACAGTAGCAGACTTACAGAGCTACGTGAGTACACTTTTAGGACTAGCACCATAGTATTTTAAAACATTTTGGGTATTATTTCTGATGAGAAAAATTATGATGTTGTTAATTTGCCACTGCTGTTTTCTACACTTCACAGTAAAATATCTTTATTGATTTCAGCTATGTTAACTTTTATTCTGAAAAGCAGTATTGTGTTTAAGAATAAAGAAAGGAAAACAGTAAAAATCTTTGTGCGTGCCTGTTTGTGGTACTAAGTTTATTTTTGTCTATACCACGGTCTTATATTCCAAAAGTCTATTTCATATTATCTGTAATATGTTCTTACAGTAGAACTCACCACAGGTCATTTCAAAGGGGAAAACTGAGCTTATGAAATGTGATTAACCAGTTGTAAAGAAGACCAATAATCTGAACGGTGTTAGACTATTTAGGGTAGATATAAAGTTACCAGTAGTGTCAAATCATTTGTACTCTCTTGTGCTGCTAACTGTATTATCATTCTGATCAATATTACAGGATTGGGACATTTTTCCACTATATGCATGAAAACAATATATTTTCCCAGCTGTACTGTAATGAGATTATTTACCTTCAGAGGTCTGTAGGTTTACCATGTTTCTTTTGTTTCTGCCAAATTAATTTTCTTAACATGAAGTGGAAGGACTCATTCTGAAAGCATGAAAATTTACCTGAAATTGTGTAGTGATTCTTTGTAAACAAATCGAACACACACTGAGTCTTGCAGTTAAATGAAATGGAAAACAGTATCAACTCTTCAATGCAGGACTGCATGACTGAAAACAGTTTATCAAAACACCTTCTAATTGGGATGCACTGTCATTTGCTTTTCCTCAATGCTATTAATATTTCAGATTTTAGAAGGAATACCATGTTAGACCTTTGTTTAATTCCTGAGACTGAAGTTTTGCCTGGCTCAGAACTTTTGTTTCATTTCTCCAATTAAAAAAAATTAGGTCTTCTCTATGAATTTGGATGTATGCTTTTGGCATTTAAGTATAGCTTGCCTGGCACTGATGATTTATTTTACTTTCTAAAGGCCATGATTCAAAGTTTCATGGAACTCTACCAACTTGCAGTTTCCAGAGTTGAAACATTAGTGAGAGAAACAGAATCTCTACAGCTTCACATTGCAGCTCTAAAGTCCAGGCTCCAAACAGCACGTCTTCATGAAAGTGACCTTACAAATGGTAAGTCTGCTTTTCAAGAAAATTTTGTCATTTGGATGTGGTTTCTTAGCCAGCATTTCTCTTCATGCTGTATAGTTTCTGTAGGGAAATACAATAGTATTTATCTATAAACATATTAGAACAATAAAATTAGTGTCAACTGAATTTTTTTTCAGAAGAGAAGGGGATGATACTAGTTAACAGAGGGATTAATTTTACTACTGTATCTTCTACAAGGACCTGTTCATTGCTGCTGTTGCTGGAAAAGTATACATTGTGATTTCTTTAGTTTTGGCAGTACAGTAAATAGTTGAACTTTGGATCTGAAGAATTTCACCATTTAGGAATGTAGCATGTTAAAACAGAATGTTATTAGCTGTTCACATAAACAAAATGTTTATTAGGAGATTTGGATTTTAATGCTTCTCACAAAAGTTACAAAGGTTAAAATCCAATTTCAGAAATAATTTCTGGTCTAAAAATATTGTTGCCCACAAAGGTACTTGGATTTGTTTAAGGCTAATAAGGTGATTCTTCAGATCTGAGATCTTTCTCTAGGGGAATTATTGAATACAGATATACTTGTCTCACAGAGGCAGGAGGCCAGACACATAAACTGTTATAAACATGTAGCCAAGTATCTCTAGAATGAGACTGTGTAGGATGTGCAACTGACATACACTTGATGTATTTGTCCTCCATTTTTTTCTTACTTTTTTACAGAGGACAAAGGAGAAAGCTTTGGAGTTTTTTTGGTTGCTGTTGTTGTCCTTCTCTTCTTTTTTTTTCTTTTAGTCTTGTGTAGCAAAGGACCATAAAGAAAATGAGGATTGTCTTTGGTTTTGAAACAGAAGATCTGTAGAAAGAGAGCTGTCACTAAAGCAAATGTCATAAACACACTGGAAAATGTATGTTCAAAGGCTGTGACTGTGGCTTTGGTTGTCTTCTACAGAATTATATTAATTTCTTATCCTACTTCTAACAGCTGGGAAATTATTGTGAATAGAAACTATATTAATCAGTGCTGAATTTCAGTTTTAACATCTTGAGGTGATAATTATTGAATGAAAACTTGGACTCTTTTGATGTTTTCTATTAGGTTTATATGTGTCCTGCTGAGCTTGTGGCCAGTGTAATTTTGGGCTTCTCCTTTGCCTATTATGATTGTTTTTGTTGTTAAATCAAGATGACCACTTGTGTACTAAGATTGGGAAGTCTGCAGAACTTGCAGCAAGGTTTGCTTTTGTTTGGATTGAGAGAGCTTTTAGCAAAGATGTTGCTAGTCCTGTCTATGAAGGACTATCCAGCTGCTTGTTATGTTACAATGAAAACAAACGCCTTGCCTTCCCTAGCTCTCCAAAGCTTGTGATTCAAGGCAGTGCTTTTTAAGTAATTTGTGTCTGCCTGGAGTGTCCATGTAAAGATGATACTATATGTGTTGAAGGGATATATTGGCCCTCTGGGAGAACAATAGTTCTTCCTTTAGATGCCATTTAATCTGAATGTAAGCATAAGCATTAGTAGGAAGTGTTTTAAAATTTTAATATAAAGGCAAAAAAACCTCAGAATGAAAGTCTCAGGTTGCTATGAAAAAAAAAAATATAAGTGATTATGCTGTATTTTGTATATTTGGGGTTTCTGTAAAGCTTTTCCCTAATATTTGTAAAAGTTGTATTAAGCATGACACTTTTAATAACTTCAACTATCACAGCTTTGTGGAGTGACTTACATTTTAATATTTCAGTTGGTACTGTTCTGTTCTGATTTTGGGGAAGAAGTTATGCACTAAATTTCTGTATTAAAATAGAACAGATTTTTTTTTTCTTACTTTAAATGAAAGGGAGTGATGACTTCTTGAGTATCTATTTGGTTTCAAAATTAGACAGTCTCCTCCCCTCCCCTCCCCTCCCCTCCCCTCTCCTCTCTATTCCTGTATCTCTCTTCTGTTGGTTGGGGGGTTTCTGGTTGCCATTTTTTTTTTAAACTTCTGTTTGTTTTTTTTTCTTTACCAAGTTCTTCTGAAATTTTCCTTACATTTCTAAAATGTCTTTTTTTTTTTTTCTGTTATACAACTATTAACATTTTGTAATGGTCTTCCTGCCTACTTCTTGTTCAGCAGCATCCAGTAATATGAACACTATGAATGGACTATGCTTCAAGGTTCCCTGTTAAATGAACACTTGACAGTTCTGAATTCTTACCAGTACTGAATTCTGCTGCTTTTATTCATTTTAATTCTTCTTCAAATACATTAGTTTATTACTGTACTTGTACATTCATTCAGAGGTGCAATAATAAGTAGACCTTGAACTGAGAGCTTTTAAGTGCTCTATTGTGCAGTAGTACAGTCATAAGCAATTATTTTGGGGGTGCTGTGGGGCAACATGTGTCATCATATTTAGTCAGATGGCAAGCATGTGAATCCATGCTGTCCAAGGCTTTGTTGCTGCAAGCACAGTGTTGCAGTGCGTGGATGCAGTGGCATTGTTTTTCCCCCGTGCAATTTGTTTCTGTGTCACCAATTCATCTGTATTTTAAGGCTAAGATCTGCATCTAACAGGGATACATTGTCCTAAAGTTAGAATTATGAGGATGGAACTGGAGAGAAAGAAAACATTTGCTTTTCCACTTTCTGCATAGGAGAAAGGCACTCACTCCATCGGTGTTGTGTTAAATATCAGAGGGTGTCTTTCATGGGCCAGAGCCATATCTCTTATGTAGCTGGAAGAATTCTTCCCAGATGTTGCAAGAAGCAGATAGGTCCTTGATGAAAACTCTCCTTGGCTTTTTCACTACCTCTTGCTAGCCTTATGCACAGTTAAACTTGTTTTGTGAAAGATTTGGAGATGCTTATTCTTAACTTGCCTTGCAAAAAGTCATCGGACTTGTTATTTTTATTGTTACCCTCTTTCTTGATGGGATTTCCTGGAAATAGTCTAGGACAGACTTCAGTAAATATGGACCTCAAATAATAGTAACTTTTGGTCAGTACTGTTAAATGCCAGTGTGTGGTTTAAGTGCTGTGAAACATATGAATGTTCCTAAAGTGATAGTAAGTAAAGAAAATTCTGACAAGGAAAATTTCTCAATTATTGAGATGGTCGCAGACATGAAGGTATGGAGATATCAGATGGGCAAAAATAGAAAACACTATTCATGGGAGTTAATAAGCTTGAAGTCTCTATAAGATTGAATCCACTAAAGAGTAATATCTCCTAGAAATTATGTTTTTACTGAAATATTTGCATTTCTTACCTGATTTTAAGCAGTTGGGCATCACTTGCCAGCCTTACTGCATAGCCAAGGAATGCAGATACCACAACGCAAATGCTCACCTGGTCATGTGATGTTGCTTACACAAGTAATAGTTGTAACCAAAGAGTATAAATCATGTAGTTTAAAATAATAATAATATGAAACCGATATTATAAATCACATTATGTAACTTAAGGCAAGGTGTTCAAAACCAGTTACAGTAATCCAACATCACATTTGCTGTTTTGTAAAGAATACTTCCTTCTCTATGCAAAAATTTCTTGATACTCAATATTCTAGGTATGTGAACTTTAAACTTGTCAGACTGTTGTAACATATTTGAAAATTACAGTAATTTGATTGAAATGTTGCCTATAAGGCAAAAGGTTCAGTTAATAGAATCCACATGTAATTAAAGTGCAGAACCAAATGTAATCAGACCCCAGTGACTGGTGCCTTCATATTGATAGTTTTACAGTGGCCTCTGGGGTTGAAAGTTTATGTTAAAGTTACTAATGTAGCTATGCTTCAGAAAAAGAGCAAGACAGTTTAGCTGTTGTAAGAGGTATGACAATGTCCCAAAGTGAGAGTCACACAACAAAAGTAGTTGATAGTCTGAATTTTAGGGGTGTCTTCCACTTGACAGGTGGAAGAAGCACAAGATTGCTGGAGTGTACTAGTCAGAGAATTGCATTCTGCAGCAGCACTGCTAAGTAAACATTCTCATATGGGGGATCTTGCTGTGAGCAAGTAATGGTGTATTTTTTTTAATAATATAGTTACTTGATTTGTGTGAATTCATGTTTGAATCATCTGAAAGTTATAGACAAAACACTATGTACCAAGCCACAAAAGAAGTTTAAAAAAATTTCCTGAACTTAAAAAAAAAAAAAATATTTTCTCTGGACAGTTTAAGACTCGACATCCTGTGTTAGAGTTCTCTAATCATCACCAGCACAATTTACAATCAGAACACACAGAGAGCCAGTTCAGACCAGCTCATCTGTTGACTTTGGCAGAAGCCCTTAATCTCACTGTGTGCAGCTGCCACTTGAGAGCTGGGGACTCGGCAGAGAGCCGGAGGAGGGTGGGATGCAGAGTTGGTCAAGGCATGAACACATAGGCCTGCTTCATTTCAACAGCCATACACTGCTTTTTTTTATACTCTTTTCATTTTACAGCCTTTTTTTTTTCTAACCTGAAATTAAATGAGGACCTCTCATGATCCACTGCGCTCCAGGCATAAGAAATTGTAATGTATGGCTTCCAGAAACTGTCCCGTCAAAATGTGCTTCTGATTAGGTGGCTTAATTACAGCTGTGAAAACAATGTTGATTTAGGCCTCAAGATTCCAGTGCATGTCAGCCATTATTAGCTAGCCTTGGACTGAAGCCACCATTTTAAAACTCTGTACCACTAAAGTCACACACTGCCTGACAACTTTTTATTTAGGCAGAAATGTTGCCAGAAGCAACACATTTTATGCAAAATATTTTTCGTTGCGCAAATTTCAAATGTGACACTGTTGATGCACATAAAATTGGTTGTTATGAGTGGACCTCACCAAGTCCAAAACCTAACTTTTGCAAAAAAACCCCCACCCCAACATCTCTCCCCCACCATTTCAAATAGTTTTTATAAAGTTTGACTGACATAATGCTTAATTTTAATTCCTTTAATTCAGTTTTATTCCGAATCCAGCATGTTGGTTTAACCACCCAATTTTATTGCATCTAAATTTTCCTGACAGTTTCATTTGCTGTTGGGAAATAAAATTGCCATTTTTGCAACATGGGAAATAATGGCTAGTTTCAAAACCAATATGTTTGAAACTTCCTTTGCCTGAAGCAGGTTAAGGCACACAGTCAATTTACTTTAGGGGGAAAAAAGCTCATTAAATAGTTTTTAATATTTTAATATAATTTAAGTAACTGCTTTCACAATGGGCAGGCTTATTAGGCCCATGTATTTACACCTGCAGAGGGGTAAATGTTTGGGTAATTAGGTGGTTTCCATTAATTCAGTTTTTCAATTGCAGGGTTAATGCTGTAAACACTGTAAATGGACACAATGAGTTTGCTGCATTTAAACATTACATTTCCACTTGTACTATTTTACTTTTCAGTGCTTAAGAAAGAGGGTTAGGTGAGGTTGGTTTGTTTTTTTCGTTGGATTTTGTTTTATTTTGGTTTGTTTTTTTTCTTTGTTTGGTCTGTTCTTCGAGTCTCCTTAATGACATGAATTGGCTAAGGAATATGAGTGAATGTGTGTGGGTGTTAACTCTGGGCAGAGGTCGGTACTTTGGAAAAACAAGATCCACTTTCTCACTTCACAGTTGCCATGAAATTCCAAACGTCCATGCTGTGTGGTTTAATGGAAACCATGAAGTTCCTAAATGACTGCAGGTTTGTTCCAATGTTAAGCGCAAAACAAATCTTTCAAGTCATTGGCTAAGTCCAAAAAAAGAGGGGTCATTTTTTCAGGAAGGTGATCTCCTTTCCTTTTTTTTTTCCCCTTCGTGGTTTGCATTTCTATGGCATTAAAAATATGTTTCTAGTAAGGTACTGGAACTACCAGTTCACAAACAAGGGTCCTCAGTTCCCAGGACTGAAAACAAGACATTTGGAACCTAAAGCTGTACCTAAATGCAGGCCAGTGCAACAATTATACCTCCAGGAGAAACTAATTGGAAATGGATTTAGAGAAACTAAAGATTTGGATAAGGAGGCAAGTCTAAAGTATAGGTTTAAGTTTGTCCTGTAACAAATCATCATGCATTCATTCTCTGCCTGCAGCAGATTAGCAGAGAGCAAGGCAGTTGAATGCCTACACTTTATTTTATTCAGTTTTTGAAGGAGAAATACTGGAACAAGCCAGTTTTCTGTTTTCTTTGCAAAATGGTATGTAGGGTTTCCTGAAAGTGAATGTTTCAGAAAGGCCCCACTTGCCGTGGAGGGCAACTGTGAGTTGGGAGACAGCCATGTGATGCCATTTTCCTTATTAAGACACCTTTGCAGTGGTAATATGCAATAAGGTTTTTTCACCTGCTGCGTACATTTGCTTTGTTTGCCACACACCCCTGTTTCTTTTGCCTTCTTTCCACACCTGCCAAAGGGACATTTCCAGCACATCAAATTAAAAGAAATTTTTGTATATTATTACATATATTGTTAATGCTGCAGTAGAAATAAAAGTATTGGGAGTGCTAGACAGGCTGTTATTTTGAGAACTGGGTATTATAGACCAGGACATTTAACCCTGCGAAAAAGTTTTTACAAAAGAACAGAGCCAAGGACACAATTTTACTGGCTTTATAAAAGAAAAGGAATTTTCTCTACAAAGGCAGACAAATTCACTTCTTTCCAGACTCAAGGACTTTTACTCAGGCCAGAAGGTGCTTCCTTCTCCCTTTTGAAGAAGTTATTTCAAGAAAGAGAGCCGGGAAGCTTCTATTATTCCCTGCTAAACTGTGGGTTAAACATAAAGGGAACGTCTGTTTGTTCTGTGACTCTGAATATGCTGAGAAATTTTTGGAGGGGATTAAAGCATGTGCCTGAATGAGTCTAGCTCAGATACTTAAATGGCGAATGAATCCATGCAATCCAGTCTGTCATCTTCCTGATATTTTCTTGACATTTTAAATTTAGATCCTACAAGGTATACTGTTGTGAATAATTATTTTCTTGTTTTGACAGCTGTTTGGTTTTGTTTCAAACTAAGTATGTAAAGCATTTTTTATAAGGAGAAAATTCAGTGCTGATCTTTAGGCATTAACTTTGATAAACAGTGCAAGATATGTAGGTGCAACCTGTGGATTCGGGATGACAGATGAAAAGATTTTTGTTGTCTTTTGTGTTGTTTCTTGTTTACTTTATACCACAGCCTAGAGCACAGGGTAACAAAAGACAAGAATTTGATCTAGGGCAGTGTTGCAGGAGTCTGCATCTTTCTCACCTAGCCTGCATCTATGTGCAGCATATGCCCCCACTTATAATGTAGGATGGATAATGTTACATGCACCCATTAAAAAAACCAACAAACCCACACTTTAATTTTGTAAAGCAAAATCTCGTGTTTAAAAGTTAATGTTTCCCTCTGGATGGCAGAAAGACAATCATAGCCCCAACACGAGAACATCTGGTGCCAGCTAGCTGGCAAACTTCCCTCCACAGGAGACAACTGTCTCTGATGCTCCATCTCCTCTTAATCTCTGTTTCTGGGGCACAGACTGTGGTAAGGTCATGGCAGCACAAGGCTGGGTATTGTCTCCATCCTGAGTCCACAGCAGACTTCTCTGCTGAGAACTACTCTACTCAGAACTAACCTCACTACTCCACGCGGAGGAGGGTGGATCCTTCTGAGGTCAAAGGGAGGTAGTGAGAACATTAAAGAAGGGTAGCTGCAGACCACAGCAGTCTACTTTATTTTGTACCTTTCTAGAACTTATGAAATCAGATTGTTTTTCTGGTGGTTTACTCATGCTCTCTTCCCTTGCCTCCTCATATAATTGTGCATATTTCCAAGTTTTTCAACTGTGAAAAACTTTTGCGTTCGTTTCTGTGACATTTTTGCAGTAATGTGTTTTTTGTCGAAATACACGTGTTGAAATACCTGCTTCCATTTTCTTGCATTTTGTATTTAAGTATGAAAGTTAATGTGAGATATGACAAAAACCCAAACCTTTTAAATATGCTAGAGAGTATGACTTGTGGAGATTAAAAGACAGGAAATTCAGAGTTAGTGCATGAAACATAATATTTCTTAACTCATAATATTATTCCTGTAATGTTGACATGATTTAAGGGCATACAGTCAGCAAGTTGCATCTTACTGTGTCTTTTTATTGGGTTTTACGTATTTAAGACAGACTGATACTTACCCAGCATTTGTTTATTTATTTATTTGGTTTTGTGTCTAAACTATGTATAAAAACTTTTCACGGAATTCTGTGAAACCAACATTATGTAGTGAAGGCATAGTTTTTGTAGTTGATCTTAGTAAGGACCTATTTTCTGCAGTGACTGGGCTCTGCGAAGCAGCTTGACCTGTTGAATAAATTAGTCATTGAACAAATTTTAAAAATTTGAAATGAATACTCAGTAGGGTAAAGAACTTCACTGTCAGCCTAAAGGATGTTATTATGATAATAATCTTGATTATTCAAATAACGCTTGTTTTCTTCAGTTTGTGTAATAGTTCAGTTAAAGAAAGGGATTTAGAAAGAAATGTGTTTCTTAAACTATAATTTTTCTTCTCCCTTTTACAAGAATTTGGGGGTTTTGTTGACTCTTTTCAGAAATGCCAGCTTTTATTTGTTGACAGTCAATTCACCCTTGTTTTTGTATTTGTAATGGAAGGAAGCGTACCTTTACAATGCACAGTATGATAAAATTTACTGAAAATATGGGCAAGAATAGTGTGGTTAATCACCAGCAGTGTTTCCCTGCTACATATGATGATATTAGGAAAGCAGTGACATTATGATGATGCAATGGTTCCATTTCATCCTTTTCAGATGGTGTAACTTCTTCAATTCCTAAAAGAATTTCCTCTTTTTAGAGAGGCAGCTATAGAGCTTTTAAAGGCATGTTACTCTAAGACACCACACTTTTGGATCTGAGTCTCAATTGAAATTGGCCCATAAACCCATAGTTTACTCAGTAAATGTCACCATAAAGCGACCGTTGCAAGACTGGCCTCTCTTAAATTTGTATGTTCACCAGTACTTTGAAAGCCTTTTGCCCTATCTAGGTGTTGCAGGTGATTTGACACATACAGCCTCTGAAGGCCAGAACCCCAATAATGAAATAGTTCACTAATTTTTCAGCTTTTGTTGAGTATTGAGGGCCTCCTTTGATCACAGAAGCTTGTATGGTGGTTATATGCTTATGGTCAGGGACTTTCAAGACTTGTGTGACATCAAGTTTCCTTTCACATGGTCTGTTAAATCTATTGTACTCTTTTGGGAGTCTGAGGATGTACTGTAACTTAACCAGGACTTTGCAAAGCTTCTTGACACTTGAAGTCCTCCATTTTAATTTTAATTTGTGTATGTCAAAACATCCTATTGCTTTAGGTATTTCTAGTTTAATTTAATAACGTAGTGAAGTTTACTACACTTTAAATAAGAGATTTTTTAAAAGAATGAAATCTAATCAGGAGCTCTGAATGAAGGAATTTAATTAATAATTCTAGAATGTACAAGGCATGCCAAATTATTGAAACATCCCTGTTTTCTTTTTTTTTTTAGAAAACTCAATTTTTTTAAGTTGTGTTACACCTTTCTTGTTTTGCAAACCAAAAAGCTGAAAAAATCTATCTCCAAGCCTTCTCCTATGTTCTTCATGACTCTTCTGATAAAAATTTTACATTCCTGATGAAAGTTTGGAATATTGTATGTGTTGGTGGTTTCGGTATTTTGAGCCAGTTTTTTTATTTGTTTGTTTGTAGTGTTATATATGGTGGTAATGGTGTCCTTTTTTTTGTTTAGTTGGGGTTTTTTATTGTTTTTAACTCTGTACTTTCAGAACACACATTTGGCATATATATATATATATATATATGAAAGGATGAAATTCATTTAGGATTTTTTTTACTGTTTATTCACATAATATACGATTGGTATGCAGGATGTATTAGTTTCCTTTGTCTAGTGGACTCACTCAAACTGCAAATTCAGCCTCACAGAAAGTGATGATCTAGATCTGAGCTAACAGCAGTTCTTAGAGGCTGTGCTCAGGAATCTAGGAAGTATAAAAAGTTCTGTTGAAGTAATTATTATATTTTTAAATTTATTTTTAGTCTGAAGTATAGTTGTATATATAAATTCAGCCAAACCCAATAGAGACAGTAAACCTAGCTCACCCACACTCAAGTTGTTTATAACTGATAAGCTTGATTCCTTGCCCAGTTAGTGTAATTTGGATCTTGCATTTATGAAAGACCTATATGTTAGCCATCAACTGAAATTTAGCCTAAAATATTTTTTCTAGGCTATTCAGATATCAACTGATACTTATAAGCACTACTGCTGTAAAGCCAACTGTTTTCCCTGACCATTACTGTTACAAAATTACCCTTTAGAACTCTCTTGAAGACAGAACTGCTTCAGATGTTGCATGTAATCTGTGGGAGAGGGAGTAATTCCCTCCTGAAATTACTTCAACTAAGTTTTGCTGGGGATTAAAGTCCTTGCCTTAGATAAGCAAAGAAAAGTTAGAAAACTATCCTAAACTATAGGGAGCCAGATATACCTCTTCCTGTTGAATCTTTCCATAATCTAATTTACAGGGGAGTGGGATGGAGCCCTTATCAGGATTTTGGCTGGGAGGTAGCAGCCTACACATCTACAGTGTGCACATCTATAAATCTGGGCTATCCAGAAAATGTACATGTCTTGGCCAGTGCTAAAAGGGTGGAACCCTTAGTTCTCCTAATACCTTGATGATTTTAATAATAAAACTTCATTTTGAGAAAATTAAATTTTCATTAGTAGTAGTTCACTTCTAAACATGTGGAATAGGTCAGACATTTTTTGTACTATCATTAGAGGATCTTTTTACTACTATTACTACTACTACTTGGTTTAATACAGTTATTTAGATTAACTGAGACTTAGATTAGCCTGTAGGCTAATGCAAGTGCAGGTGTTCTTACTCAAAATGCAAGTGTTTATATTTTTGATAACAGATTCCAATCAGTCTGTTTTTCAAATAGGTGCAGATAGGTTGCATAAACTATGTCTATATCCATTTTATGCTCCTAAGTCCATTGTCTCTGAAGAGCTAACATTAATCTGCTCTCTGTTAGGGGCTGGGAAAAGCTGTCAGTTCTTGAAATCAGCGTTTCCCTTGTCACTTCCTGATTATGGACAGCACTAGATTATATTCTCTCAACCCAATGAACCAAAATAACTTTTTGTTCACCTGCAAGTTTTTGGGGAGATCTGCAATAATGTTCACTTCATTTTAATTCTGAGAAATACCATTTTTCTGCGTGGAATCTGAGTGAAGTGTTCACTACATTTTTTTTTTCATTGCTGCAAAACTACCATTTTTGAATCAGCAGCCTCTTCCAGAGGTGTACAAGCTTTCAAGGTGGCTTGCTGCTTTTCACCACCTTTCATAAAGATAAGTTGGTTCTATGTCCTTGCCATAAATTCCTGGCAAGAGAGGTGTCTGCTTTACATTGCAACCAGTGTATTTCCTTTTTGTTTTCCTTTCGTCGTGCTTTGGGCTTCTCTTGAGCTTTCACTTTTTACAGCCTGAATGTCTGCTTCTCTTTGTGCAAATCAGATTTCTTCTGTGGAAAAAAATGGCCTTTGAAAGATTTTTGAAGAGAACTGCCAAGGGAACTTGTCCCCATAGATAAATACGCTGCGAAAGCAAATAGATTATGTAACCTATCTGAGCAGCAAAACAGAATCTAAAAGAGCTTTGTGGATAGTCTTTTGTGTCCTGCCTCGTTGGAATTGTGTAGTTGAAACCCATAAGGCCACCAGAAGGCATTTGCTATAGTGGCTCTCCTAATTTCAGTGTCCAGAAACCAGTGTTCAATTCAGACTGTTCCACTCTCTTTGGCAAAGATTGCTTGAGCTTCATCAGTACATATTACCTACATACTAAATTTTTAAGGATCTTTTCTGATGAACTCTATGGATTTAATACAAATATACTTGAGAGAAGTAGTGGGCAAATTGGAGTATTCTCAAGGCACCTGTCTGCAAAGTAACAGAGAGTTTCATGTTCTTGTTTCTATATAAGCTATCAGGAGAATCTTAAAATGTTGATTTCCATTTTTTAATAGTTCATTTGTTTTTTTAGCTACATAGATTCATATTTCTGAATATTATTCCTCAAAAATTGCATATTTGGCAGAAATGGATGGCAAAAATTCATCTTCTGAATGTGTAAAGATTTTTTAATACAAGAAAGCTGAATCATAAAGACACTTGTGTTGTTTCTAGACTTCCCTCCTTTATGTTGTTAAATTATTGGAAAAAATTACTTTTTCCCCTCATTCCCCCTGAATCAAATTGCTGATACAGTATATTTTTGTTAATTGTAAAATGATTGAAGTATTTCACTGAATCAGCGTAATTTCATTTCTTGCCAAAATGTTTACGATTATTAGTACTAGGATTTGGCATTAAAAGTAGTCTTGGTAAAAGGTATGTAAACGTGCCACTGGCAAAGATCTGCTGTCCTTGTCCCACTTAACAGCAAAATGCCTAAATTGTAGTGCAGCAGTTCATCGCAAACAGACACAAAGCAAGGTAGCTTAGCATTTTGCTGTGCATGAGCTGTTAGAGGGCAAAGCAGACACCGTGCACCTTGACCACCTATTATGAAGCTTTTTGCTGCAATGTCAAGCGAAAGCGAGTTAATTGGGTGAAGCTGTAGAGCATGTTAGGGGCATGGTAAAGGGTTGCTGTCTGACAGCTGAATGGCAGCAGAAGCTAGTGAAGTGTGGCTGAGACCTGTCACAAAGTTCATGTGGACTGTAGCACAGTTGGGGAGATGAAATGTGGTTCTGTCTCACTTTCTCCCTCATTGCATTCAAGCACCTTAAGATTTCACAGTGTATGTGTCAAGCCTTGTTCTCTAAGCTGTTTTCTCCTAACACTTCTGCATTCAAATGATTGGACAGAAGATGCTAATGTTTGGCAAAATGAATGTAAATATACTTTTTTCCTTTTTCTGCTAGAGCAGCAGTATACTTGCAACTCAGATGAAACTTTGAAGGCTTACGTCAGATAGTCACACTGTTTAGGAATTTGGCTGATGGCTGAATACATTTCTCAAGAGAATATGAAGTTTGACACATTAACTGGTTGGATAGGGACTATTTTCCCACCAGCACTGGCAAAATAAAGGGCAATGGGGGGGACTACTTCATGAGCTGGTGCCTTAGTATGGTGTCATGAGTTTTTTAGTCTCTGGTTGTACTCCTCTTCTCCCCTTCCTGCTAGAAAGAAGCTAAGAGCTGAAAGGGAACACGAGAGAGAGAGAGGCTCATCTGAGGCAATGAAAAGCTGTGGGAAAACTCACATAATAGGAAAGCCTTTCTTGGAAGCAAGAGAAGCATCAGTTAAAGATAGCAACAATCTTATACACTGCTGCAAAACATGGCGTGCTGTCACAATAGTAAGTGTACAGTGTACCTTTCCATGTTGTTTGCAGCATGCAGCACAAAATAAAACAATAATCATTTGGGTTATCTACTCAGGTTCAAAATAAATAAATAAAAGTTTGCTTCCATTCTTAGACAAGTGGAAAGACAGTGGTAGGTGGCATGGGCAAAAAGTACAAAAGATTTGGAAATTCTTATTGAAATCAAAACAAACTGATCATTTTACCATGTAAAAAAGAGCACTACATTGTTTGTCTAACAGTTTGCTAATATTAGTGCAGTGCAGAGAATTTGATCTGAAAATAAGAGACTTCCTTGTATATTCCAATGAAATATCTGGTACAAAGACTTACTGTATAGGCTGTGTATGGACTTTGGCCAATATATTTTAAAAGCATCAGAATAAACTGTGGTTTAGAAAGTAATTATTCCATAATATAGACTAACTTTTCATATTTTGGTCTTTGGGAAAATGTGTTTTATAAAGTCAGGCTTTTGAAAAATGCACATAGGACATGACTAATTACTTTCAAAACATAAATATTTTGAAAGCTTATTTTTGCTAGACATATATGTCCTAAATATCTGTTTACCTAGTGAAGTGTTACAGTTCAGATTGAATCATGTACACCTTATCTGGTAAATAAAAGTACTGTGCTAAAGATTTGCCTGAACAGACACTT
Organism: Lepidothrix coronata; assembly: GCF_001604755.1. Classification (NCBI taxonomy): domain Eukaryota; kingdom Metazoa; phylum Chordata; class Aves; order Passeriformes; family Pipridae; genus Lepidothrix; species Lepidothrix coronata. The sequence continues at coordinate 196,129 of NW_016690497.1, read as the reverse complement.
TATTTAAGATACATAATTCCTCTTTCTAAAATTACGTAAATGCATAGTTACATGATGGATTAATATCAGAGCTGTGGCATAGTCATTTGAGTTTGTCAATTTAATACATGTTTTACAAAGATACCTAAGTACAATAACGTTTAAAGAGGTCTATTGGGGAGACTATAACTGCCTTTAAAATTCCTGTGTGAAGGTATGTGTTCAAACAATGAGTGTTATAACAGTTCTGAGTATTTTTTCTTCTAACCTATAAAATTCTATTTTCTTATTCATCATGAGGGCATATAATGAGATTGGATCAAAATAGTTCTTATGAGAAGCAGCCAAGATTTTTTTTTACATCAATCACATTGCTATTAGATCTGATTTTGCTTCTACTCAATGACTAGCATTCTGCTCTTTGTAAGAAGTACAGCAGAGGATCTGGATAACTAAACCAGAGCTTTTTTTTCCCTAACAGTGAAGCTTTTACTATAACATACTCTATTGACTTGCTGCCAATCAGTAAGTTTCATACGGTTTTTTTGCAACTCTCAAAAGAAATCTGATTTCTTATCTCCGTATTGGGATTTTGATACCATATTCTTAAAAAATCCCCTCACTACAGCTTGAAAAAGAGTAATATGAGAATGTAGTCAAAACATGTGATTTTTTACTCTTTGTGGCGTGCTGTTTAATTGAGGTGTTGAAAGCAATACAAACCAATACGTTTAAATTTTTCTTCAATATGTGTTATCCAGAGTGAGACCTGTTTGCAGCTTATATCTTTTTAATTTCATTTTTTTTACATGAAGAAATGATTTTAGAACATCACAAGTTACTTGCATATTTCAACATTCTAACAATTTTTAAAATTAATTATTCTTACTTTAGAGAGGATTTTGTCCATGTGGCCAGCTGATTAAAGTGTACAAATAACAAACTGTTAATTGGTGTGATAGCCTTCACTGAGATCTCATTTCACATCTGCTGGTACAAATGCAGTAAATCTCATTTGTGCTTTGGTTCTCACGCTGCAGAGAGTCAAGCCCAGAAGGACTGAAAAGAGTGTTACAGATCTTAGTTGCTCATCCTGCTGGTTATCTCATCCTCATCGCCTCCATCATGTAGAAAAACCCAAGGCACTACCTCATTTTAACTATCTACTCGAAACAGTCATCTACATTTGCTACTGTATGGGTTCTTAATGAAGGTCTAACATAACTATTTGTTTACAGTAGCTGCAATATAGCTAGTGGTGAATCAGGAAATCAAAAGAGTCCATATCAAAGTGAACTGTTGAGGTAGGTGTTAGAGGCAACAACTGATTTTTCTCCAGCAATAGTAACAGAGGAAAGAGGAATCTTTAAATGTATGATTGAGACTGGATTTGGTGAAATATGAATATACACACACCCTTCAGCCTCTCTCTGGATATCTTTGTGTATTGGAATCCGTGTGTCTGTATATGTGTGTTTCTGCCTCTGTGTATGTCCATCTGTGTTTATATATGCATGTATACTCTTCCTTAAATGCTGACTGTTTTAAACCTCAAATATAACTGTCGTTCAGTATGTTAACTTTTTTTGCCATCTTTACACTTTGCAATGTTTTCACGTTTTATGACCTGATGAAATGATTGTTATTTTCACAACTATACAGTGCATTGGTGAAGGGCAGAAGAGCAATATGGCATCGTGTTTTCTTAAGTTTGGTTAAGGGAATATAGAATGCCTTCCTTTAGAATTTTTTTTCTTAATTATTAATGCTGATATACTGATATTATCCATAATCTTTCAAAGTAGGACGCCTAATATTTTGGTGCTGGAAGCTCTTCAGTGTTGAATTTTAACTAGTCTAACCTTTATATCTGTTTGACTGAATGTTGAGACTCATTGAAATATGAATCATGTTCCCATCAACTTACAGTCAGTGAATATTCTCTGGCCATCATCTAACAGGCTAACATTTGAGGAGTATTAAGTGTTTGATTTCAATTGATGGTAAAGTATATTTAAAAGTAATTTAATACCTTCCATGGTTAGCATGGTGTGTTTCTAATAACAGTGACAGGGAGACTGTAGAATAAGTTTGTTTATTTGATTAAAAAAAACACCTGGAAATTATAATGGAGGGGTATAAAAGTTCTCTGTAAGTATTTGTAGCACTTCAAATAAAGAAGGCTATTGTCTTCTAACACTAGTGCAGAATACTTGAGATAATGTCCTTTGTTTCTTTTTATTAAAGATAACTGTAGGTAGTCAGGTACCATGTATTTTAAATAAGTGTTTAAAACAAGAAGCAAACACTTGCAGATACTTCATATACATACCTTTGTGAAAGGTATTTAACAGTAAATGTATATTCTCCTTTTTTTGTTGTTGTTTTTTATTCTTCATTTTTTATTCCAGGAAACAAGAGGGAGTTCAGACCTCAATGTGGGTCCAAGCGAGAAATTCAGTCTGATCAGAGTTCTGTCCCAGATTTTTTGGCATTGCAAGCTGAACCTGACATAACCTACAGTGTTGCGCAGAACAGAGACAGTTCTCTGTCTTAAATCTGTTTCTTAAGCCTGGAATCACATCCAATCCCAGAAGAACAATGGAAAATGGATTTTCAGATTCTTAGTATCAATAGTCTTTTAGAAGGGGAAAATTGTATTAATGTAAAATCATGCAATTAAAGTGTAATTTTGTTGTTACCTTTGAATTGTAATTAACTGTATGTATTTTTTAATATAAATTTTACATTTCTATGAAAATGTGCACTTGTATGTTCACATTTCTGTGCTTTTCATTCTTTGCATACTGGAGCAGTTATTGTTTAAACTTTTATATATTGCGGTTGTTCATTTTTTATGTAGTATATTTTTAAATGTTAAAGAATGACACATTTTGGGTAATTTTCCTCAGACTTAAAAAAAAAATAAATCAATAAGCCATTTTAGTCTCTATCTATCAAAGTTGTTTCATACTTGTCTATTTTAAAGCAGGACTGCAATACTTTAATAGGATTGAGAGAGCTATTTGAAATGTATGCCAATGATTCCTGTCATTTCATGGCAGCCCTGCCATGGTTCACTGAGCCCCCTCTTTTCTCTTGTCAGCTCAACTGAAGACAAGCATTTAGTTGCAAACTTTAAGCAGGTTGTGCAAAACAGAAATGATGTGACTGCTTCTCTTCCTGCACAATAATGTCACTGCTGGTCAATGTGAGAAGGTCAGGTTGCTCCTTGTAAAGCTACATGATACCACTTGCCTATTTGAACAAGTTAAGTTAACCACTGAATCTGGTCCCTGCAGGCACTGAAAACTCACCCTTTCATCAAGTGTGCATTTCATAAGAAAGAAGAACAATTGTGGAGGGAGGATTTCTGATGATATGTTTATATACTTTATAAGGACAGTTCCCAAACCAGTGTTGCAGTTAATATATTTAGTTTAAACTGAAAGACTTTAAAGTAATGGCTGTTTTGACCTTCAAATAGACTCCTTTTTTGTTGTTGTTGGTAGGACCCAAGAGTGACGCCCATCTTTGATGCTGACAGAATTTAAAACAAGGCCATTGCCCTGCATTTTCTGCCTTGTAGCACACAAAAGTAAAATTGTATGTCAGGCCGAGATGTCGGGGAGCTGACAAGATGCCCCAGTGACATTTCAGCTGGAAAGAGCAAGTGTCTTGCAACCAAGTGGTCAAATATCAAATAATAGGTCAAGCAGGAAGGAGCTGAGTTCTAACCACAAAGAGGTTTCTGGTAACTTACTTGACAAGCTTTTGGGTGCTTTGTGGCTTGACAAAGTGATGTTCTGTTGAGTATCACTAGACAGACTGTTCTTTATTGCCTTCAGAAGATCAGACATTGACATTGATTAAACTCTTTAACCCTTAAAGGTTAAATCCTAGCAGTTTCATCATTGTGAATGAAGAACAAAAGAAATTTTGAAATATACCATTTGTTTTCGTATTAATCACAGAACTCCCTGGTGCTATTAACTTTTGATGTGCTATGTAGTTTTTGACAAAAAGATTGAATGCAAAATCTATGTAATAGATTGTTTCTTATTATGGGCCAGTGATACATTAGAAAAATAATATTATGCATTATGGAACCTATAATTTCTTCTAATATGTCAAATGTACGATTTGATTTTTAGAGCCTCAGGACTACTACTGAAATTCCATTTTGGATGGAAAACAATATTTGCATAAATGATATACCACTTAAAATGAACAAATCTTCCAACTACCCTTGTTTTCAAGTACCCTAGAATCATAGAATATTCTGAGTTGGAAGGGACCCACAAGGATCATCAAGTCCAACTCCTAGCCCTGCACAGGACCATCCCCAGGAGTCACACCATGTGCCTGAGAGTATTGTCCAAATGCTTGAACTCTGTCAGGCTTGGTGCTGTGACCACTTCCCTGGGGAGCCTGTTCCAGCACCCAACCACTCTCTTTTCCTAATATCCAACCTAAACCTCCCCTGACACAATTTCAGGCCATTCCCTGGGGTCCTATCACTGGTCACTACAGAAAAGAGATCAGTGCCTGCCCCTCCTCTTCCCCTCAGAAGGAAGTTGTGACTGCAATGAGGGCTCCTCAGTTTCCTCTTCTCCAGGCTGAACAAACCAAGCCGCTCCCAATATGGCTTCAAATTTACAACAGAAGAACTTTATTCAAAGAGTTTTCAGATATTCTTTTACTGTGCAAATCCGTTGCTCACAGCCATGATGTGCTTGTATATATGTATATTAATACAGAACCATGCAATACCAGATAATAAATCCTGTAGAACTCTTAAGTGTGAGAGTTGGCTAATAGAGGCATAACATTCCTTTCCTTTACGGTGGTATATTTAATCTTGAATAATGAAGAAAGTTTTTGTTTTCCTCCAAGTGTCAGGACTCCACTCTTTCTGACAGTGACTGTTCTTCTTAAAGGCACCACAAGTACTGTATTATGCTCTTCCAAATATAGTGTCAAAGATCTGCTATACTTGTACAAAGAATGAAAGAATATATTTTACTTGACATTTTACTGTCTATTACGTATAGAAGCATGCATGCACTTAATTTTTAACGTATATTCTAATGTTAATCTATAGTTTGAGAAAGAAAGTGCTTATTTTTTGCTAAGCAACCTCAAACTACGCAAGATTTGCAGCATATTTGTCCCTTACCTGTCACTGCAAGTGTATGTGGCAGTGTACATGTAGGGACAGAAAAAGGATTTCTTTCTGAAATCTGTTTTTCTTTCTGAAATCACTGTCTTACTGAGAATAGGACTATCTTGTCCATTTACTCCAGTTACAGCTCCAAGCATGGGTTTGTGTGATTTCACAGGACCATAGCAATGGCAAACTGACTGTAGTTAATAGGAACAGTCTAGTGAGCTGTCATTTCTCGCAAGAACTAGTTTCTAAGTTTTCATTGAAAGAACGGTTACCTCATTCACTCTAACTATTGACCAACTGTGAGTTATAGACTGTTTTTCTTAAAGCTATCCACTTTGAAGGGACTTCGAAATATTTTTTGTTTGTCTATCAGATGTCCCATTTGTAAAGAAAAGCTCCTCATTTCTTATGTTGTGAAGAAGTTGTAGAGTAGTAAACTGGATTATTGTTAGTGCAATACTCCTGAATTACTTTTCCAAGCATCTAATAAGTTGAAATGTGTGATAAATTCCAAATGAATAGAAGATCAGAAGATCCCCTGTTGGTAGTTTACCAAAGCATAGCTTTCCCTATCTTTTGGGCACACAATAAAAATTGTGTAGAATGTGGCAACACAGTTCAGTAACAGTAGCTGTCAAAAAGAGCACCCTTACTGTTTTAAAGAGCATCCTGACTGTTTTATATCACCTGCTCTCTCTGCCTTGCTTTGAAAATTGCAGAGCTTGAGACTTTGATCCTTACTTTCAAAGCTTTTCATTGTTCAGGCTGGGAATTTCAAGAGGACTGCTTCCACTACTCCATGAGAACAATGAGTTTCCTTAGAAAAAAGCCCATGTTTGGTGGGTCTAGAATACTGTCTGTGTTTTTTTAAATGTGGTCCAACAACAGATCTGCCTTCTGGTCAATCTCAAAATTCATATTAATTTATTTACCCACAAAGGAACTCATCTCTGAAAAGAGACTGAAATGTATTATTTCTTCTGTGCAGTAGGTTTTATAGCAGATAGTGCAAACTATGTGTGTGCCTGTGTGCCACATGTATGCATATTTCTCAGCAAAGATTTTGGTTATTGGGCTGACTGCATTATGAGTCCACATACTATAAGCAATACCAGTAGTACTGAGGGGCTTTTTGGCTCCCCCTATCTCCCATACCTATTTGCAAATTCAGCAGAAGCTTTATTGCCTGTCAAGTTTGATAGACAATTATGGTAGTGTCCACCATTACTGGAAAAGGTCTTGAATACCTTTACCAAGTTAATCCAAGGCAGATGAGGTTGGACGGGCACCTCTGGAGATCAAGGAGTCCAGCACCCCTGCTCAGAGCACAGTCAGCTACCACAAGTTGCTGAACATCATGCCCAATTGGGTTTGAATACCTGCAATGGTGGTGTCTCTTTTAACAACCTGTTCCTGAGTGTTCAGTCACCCTCAAAGTAAAGGCATTTTTTCCTATATTAAAATGGAATTTCATGTGTTTGAGTTTGTGCACATTGCCTCTTGTCCTGTCACTAGGCACCACAGAGGCTCCATCTTCTTTACTTTGCAGGTTTTTACACAGGTTGGTGATATCTCCCTGAGCCTTCTCTTTTACAGGCTAAAAAAATCACAGCTCTCTTAGCCTCTTCTCATATGACAGGTACTCCACTCATTTTACCAGTCATCTTTTTGGTCCTTCACTGGGCTCACTCCTGAATTTCTCTCTCTTGTACTAGGGAGTTCAGGACTGGAGCCATTACTCCAGATATAGTCACCAATGCAGGGAAAAGATTGCCTCCCTTGACTTGTTGGCAGCTCTCTTCCCGATGCATCCCAAAGAGGCTGTTAGCCTCCTTTGCTACCAAGGTACATTTCTGCCTCATGGTCAACATGGAGACAGAGAACCTCCAGGTATTTTTCTGTCAAGTTGCTCCCCAGACAGTTGCTCCCTGGATAGTCTTGGGTCCCCAGGCTGTCCTGGTGCATGAGGTTATTCCACTCCAGGCAGAGGACTTTCTTTTCTTTCTTGAACTTTGTGAAGTTCTGTCAGCCCTTCTCAAGTCTGTCAAAAGTCCCTCTGGATGTCAGCAAAACCTGATCTAGCAACCACTTGTCCCAGCTTAATATCATTGCAAACTTGTGAATTGTCCACTGGGTCTCATTGTCCGGGCCATTAATAATGTTATTCATCCATATTGGCCATGTATTGATATCCTGGGATATCCATTAGTGACTGGCCTCCAGTTGGACTTTGTGCTGCTGATAACAATCCTTTGAGCTAACCAGTTCAGACATTTTTGAAACTGACTTACTATCCATGTATCTAGTCCATGTTTCCTTACTCAACAAGTGGGCCATTTCGTTGTGTAAAGGGCTCTTCAAGTTCCCAAACACTACTAAAGCCCTGGATTAAGTGAAATGCAATATTTTATATAACCTCTTTGTCATTTAGGTCAGTTTGATCATTTGATCACTTATAAGAGCATCTGATCATGCCGCTGTCATTGTATACTTAGAAGGTTTCCCAGCACTTTAAATTTTAGATAAATCCACATGTTCAGTGGTTTAACTTAGATCCTAAAAATATTTAAACTCCCATCTGAAATACAAAATTACTTTAGTAGCATTTTTCTCCTGATGTTTTTTATTGTTCTTTGATTATTCTCCAGTGAATAAAACCCAGAAAACCCTTGGCAGCTTCACAGTTTGGATCAAATATATGTCAAAGAACACCTCTCTTCCACTGCTGGTGATGAACACTAAGCTTATTCAGCGTTTCTCTCTCCATCCTTTTATTGGTTGGTCTTGAAATCCAAACTAATAATATGAATCTATTAGGACATTCTTTCCTATCTTGTCATCTTGCCAGTATGAAATTACTAGATTTTGTCTAACTTTTGTGTTCATAACCTCATTGGTTTTGGACAATCATTTTGCATCATACTCTCCATATGGCCCAAAAATATAGCTCTGTATTTATTTGGAAAGTGTTTAAATGTCTTCTTTCCTCTTTACTGAATATTCACCTAAACCAGTGGAATCTACAGTGATTTCTACATAAATTATTTAACATCTTTACGTACAATGTTTGAACTGGTTTGATAGGTTCTCTGTCTCTAATGTGACTTCAGTTTTACAAATGTAGACTTGACTTTCCATTAGGTCTCTGCAAATTGGCCTTCACTATGACTGGGAGAGGGAAGGTGACATGCTCTTTGTCATGCTACCGTGGATCTGATTGATGTCAGGGGGAGCATCATGTAGGAATTTTGGGCAATTTATGTAATTTTATGTATTGTAGATCAGTGCTTAGCGACGGTGGCCAGGCCACGCCATGCTCGGATGGTGGCCAGGCTGCACCACACTCCCGGCAGTGGTGACGGAGGTTGCGCTCTCGTGGGAGCGGAGAGGAGGAACATCGGAGCACACAGAGGTTTACCAGTCCAATTTGGGGGAGGGGAGGGGGGTCAGGCAGGCAAAGGGGTCCCCAGACCGGCGGGAGGGTGGGCGAGACAGTCCTGCGTGGGGTGTTGCAGGTGGGCAGTGCGATGGAAGATCTATGGTAACATGGTGAGAGGAGTGTAAGGTCAGGGTGGGGATAGAGAGTTCTTCCGGGGAGTTGAGGCCTTTAGGCTGGGCTGGGGCCATGGGAGATGCCTAGAATCGGTTTGTTTTGGAATCATAGCATCCTGAAAGTGTGATCAGGGCAAGGGAATGTCCCTGGGAATATCCCTGGGCTTGAGCATAGGTGGCTGGCAGAAAAGTAGGGAGTGAAAGACTTGCCCTAACCATTTTAGTGGGGAAGAAGTGTGTGTGCCCCTCTGAGGTTGTGAGCTATGCTGGCAATGGTACATGCCTTCGGCGGGGTCTCCCATGCCAAACAGGTCAAAACTGAAGGGTCAGATAAAATGTGTCCATGGGCAGGATGAGCTCGTTAGCCTTCTGGCAGTCATCCTAGGAGAAGGACAACTCTAATTCCAAACCTGGGCAGATGGAGCTCGCTTAGCCCTGTAAGGCCATCCATCTAAGGGAAGGATACTCTAATTAAACCTACGTCCTGAGGATCTCACTGCCACTGTCCAAGCTCACTCGGCCCTGGCAGATGAACCTTAGGATTAAAGGGTGGGTCCAGTTCTGCGCATGCTGTGTCTCACTTAAAAAATCCATTGCGCAGGCTCGAATGTATACCCACATCTGTAAAGCCCTGTAGCGACAGGTGAGGGTCAAAACGGCAGGTGAAAGGTGCACAGGAAGCCACAGACCCAACCCTGCTTACAGGCAGTTCAGGATATTGATCATCAGAGATTGACTGGAGATGACGGTCTCATTCGGCAGCACCCTGAACAACCAAGCAGCCTTTTTCAAGGACAGCACTGCTTGCTCCACTCGGAGAGGGGCCTAGAAAAGGTGGCCTAAACAAAGCTTATCTCCACCCTTCACCCAGTTGGTTAACTGTTGTCCTAGTTAGGACAGCTGAGTTCATCATGGTATGGGTGTAACCCAAAACTGTGTATTCTATAGCCTTCCATGCCATTTCCCAGAAA